>NC_057810.1:333974771-334067356 GCF_018294505.1 Triticum aestivum
CCACCCATCCATCAATTTCCACCACGTGCTACCCATCATTCATTGTCATAATAATAGTTGAGATCGTTCACATCTTCACTTGATCCAATCTGGATCTTATCTAGTTTGTTTTGGAAAGAGGGAGAAAAAAAGAGAGAGAAAAAACAAGAGAAAAAAAGGAGAAAAAAAAGTCAGAGAAAAAAAAAAGGAGAGAAAGAAAAAAAAAGTGTGAGAAAAAAAAAGAGAGAAGAAAAAAAAACAAAAAAATCGGCACAAACTTTTTCAGAGGAAAGTTGGAGACAAAGTTGTTGATATATCCTGCTTGGCTGTTGTTTCACCTCATTATCTTTACTGCCGTTGTGATCTTCATTTATATCTTGCTGTCCAGAGCTACTTAGTGTCCTTCATTGATGCTAGTTGTGCTACGACGTGACCTCATTAGTGTTCTAGGCTCGCGTCTCTAGTTCGGTCTAGCCTAGGACCAGCACAGTACCGTCGTTGAGCGTTTATTCAACATTGCATCTTTGAATTGATTATTGCTAATCTTTTGCTACCATATATAGCCAACCCAGCTCCACATATTTCTACACCGTGTATACGTACGCTCCCCTGGCAATCGCTTTACTCAATATTCGGAGTTACTTAACACCGCTGGTTGCCGATCACCGCCTGCTGCATGGTAAGAACTTGTAAGACATTGATATTTGCTTTACTGTGAGCGTCTTACCACCACATCCTAGTAGTTATAGGAACATTATTTTTGGGTTTTGTTTCTTGTTCTACTAATCATGACAGGATTCAGAGTCAATTCATGGGCTTTGTCGATCGCGGGAGACGTGCCACCACCTTTGCAAATACCACAACCGTCACGAGAGGTGCACAAACATCCAAATGCACATGATCAGGTTAATGTATCTATACCACCATTTAATGGCCGTTTTAAACCTGCTTTATATATTGAATGGGAGTTCGACATAAAAAAATATATTTGCTTCCCATAATTTCGATGAACATAAAAAGGTTAAGGTTGCGGTTGGTTCTTTCACTGGTTATGCTTTGGTTTGGTGGAGTGAATATTGTCGGTTACACCCTGGTTATATACCTACTACTTGGGATGATTTGAAACTTGCCATGCGACATACTTTCGTCCCTTCTTATTATACTCATGACATGATTAAGAAGTTGCAACACTTAAAACAAGGTAGTGAAACTGTAACAAAATATTACGATGATTTACAAACTACCTTGTTGCATTCCTCTTTAGAAGAAAGTGAAGATGATTTTATGGATAGATTTTGGGGAGGATTAAACCGTGATATTCAAGAGATACTAATTCATGAAGAGTGTTATCCTATGGACCATTTGTTTCATCTTGCTTGCAAAGCTGAACAGGAAATAAAACGACGTGTTGGCCACGAGGAGAACAAGCGCACGGTGCACATTCCAAGAGTTGATATGATTGTTCCTTCAACTACTAGGCATACTATGACAACCACATCCGTTGTTGTCAGGACTACATCACCTCCACCATGTGACACATCGCCCCCGAGAGTGGCTACATCATCTGAGTTGATCATAAGAGGTAATGACAAAGGTACTGATCTTCCATGTCTACATGAGAATGATGAATGCCTTGTCAATTTGAATGCACCATCTGATGAGCTACCCACTACTTTGATCACACCACCTATTTTAGAGGACTACGTTGATAATTTGACTTTGCCATGTGATCAAACAACTGAAATACCAACAATTTTGAGTGCACCCATTGAATTAACTATTGATGCAAAAGAACCAATGTTTAATCATTTTGATATGACCTCTAATCTTGGTGATGATTCTGTGTTGAATAACTTATTGCATGTTTGCTTATTTAAGCATGTTGTAGCATGTAAATTTGATGCAAGTAAGGTTTATTCACCAATGTTGGGATGGTTTAATGATGAACATTGTCAATCTTTTGAAATGAATAAGAGCTTCACTTATATGTGCAAACTGAGTTGCAATATTTTCATACCTTCTACTTCTTGTGCTAATTTTTTGGCCTTAGATTTTATGAACTATGCAAGTTACTCATCTATTCATGTGTCATATATGCAAAAATCAAGGGAAGTAAAAATGGATGACATATACATATACAACATGTACACCTTGTCTTTTTTGTTAGCCACATTTCAGAATAAGCAACGCCGAGGACGGCTTTATTTTCAAGAAGGGGAGGATGATGAGGACATGACTACCTTGGATATGACCAAAAATATTGCATATATGCATATTTGTCAGGTGATTTCTAGTGCAAACTATTCAATAATCTATTTATGTTATACAGAACAAAAATACTTCACACACTTTTGTGTTTTGTCTAATTGCAGGTGTATGGGACATTTGTACAATCCAAATATGAAGATAAGGAAGAAAGAGATGTTTATTTGCTGTCCAAAAAGTTCTCTCACGTCACTTTTGGCCCAAGAGAAGATAGAGTCCAAGTCTCTCACGTTCTGGATTCAGATTCGGACTGCACAGACACACCTAACTCAAAACGCACACAAGTTTTTCATACGGACTCCGAATTGGGTGATTCTTTTTTTGTTGGAAACTAGATTTCGTGCACTTTCCAACCCAATTGGAATCACCTTCAAATTCGTCCGGAGCGCTGAGTTGTGGACGAAACAATCTGATGCTGCAGCAGAATCCGAGTCAAACTACAAGTCCAAAGGTGTTACATCACCTCCACTTGGGCCCATTGGCCTTGTACGACCTAGATTTAGTTTTAGGCTGCCTTGGGACGTCCTCCCACCTCCTTGGCCGCCACCCCTTGCTCCTATATAAGTAGATCCATCTAGTAGCTTTTCCTTGGGATTTGTTTAGTTAAAAGTTAGCCATTGCAACTTCGTGTACTTCGTTTGTGTCCAACGACCAGACCAAGACCGTTTACGGATCCCCACCTTTATCAATACTTCATATATACTCGCAATATTCAGATTGCTTTTATCATATTCTTGCTTGTTCTTCGATTGCTTGCAGGAATAGACCTTCGTGGTCAGGTTGATTGTGCTCCAGCGTGGTCAATAACCTTTCGGAGTTGGTTTAGCGATTGCTAAGGCGCAACGTCGTGCACGTTTGTAGTCGGATCGTCAAAGTCATCTTCACCAAATCGATAGTTATCATCTCATCGAAAGATCGGGACACCCCGCCTCTATCAAACCTGGAAATCTGATACCACTTGATAGAGGCAAAGGTGTCCCGTCTTTCGATGAGATGATGGATATCACTTTGGTGGCTGTCGACTTTGACGATCCGACTACGAACGTGCGAGGACGTCGCGCCTTAGCAATCGCTAAACCAACTCCGAGAGGTTATTGACCACGCCGGAGCACGATCAACCTGACCACGAGGGTCTATTTCCTGCGAGCAAACAAAGAACAAGCAAGAAACTGAGATTGCAATCTGGATATTGCGAATATAAGATGAAAGCTTTATTGATCAAGGTGGGGTTCTGTGACGCCTTTGTCTGGTCGTTGAACACAAACGAAGTACGCGAAGTTGCAGCTATGGCGAACTTTTAATCTAAACAAAACCCAAAGTCTAAACGATGCCCTAAGGGCTGTATATATGGAGGAAGAGGGGGTAATTTCGTGGCCCTTGGTGGAGGGGTCCGAAATCAACCCTATCTCTTGTTTCCCCACACATACGGACTCTAAAAATAGCCTATACTTATGTATTTCGAAATTACATGGGCCTGGCCCAATAATAAGGTGACGCAGCACCTAAAATAGCCTCGGGACGAAATTTATGAAGTGGCATCTTGTATATTTCGTCCAAGGCTTCATGCACCCATTATGGTGGCTTCAAAGTCCTGAAATCATCTCTTGTAACTCCGTTCTTGTTCCCCTTGCGCATGCCATCATCTCCATGCTTGTTCTTGCTCCAATGTTCATCCTTCTCCAAGCTAGGCCCTTCATTTGTAAGCAAAACAAATGTATCCAATTTAGGCAGCATCATATTCTCATGAACATTAGAATCATTACCAAGAAACGAAAGTACCTGGTAATTTAGTTGGCGTGCACGAGCTCTAGTAATTGGTCCAGTATGTATAGCAGCAGGGGCTGTGGGTGTAACAATTGTATTGATGTCCTCATCAAATAGCCTATACTTATGTATTTCGAAATTACATGGGCCTGGCCCAATAATAAGGTGACGCAGCACCTAAAATAGCCTCGGGACGAAATTTATGAAGTGGCGTCTTGTATATTTCGTCCAAGGCTTCATGCACCCATTATGGTGGCTTCAAAGTCCTGAAATCATCACTTGTAACTCCGTTCTTGTTTCCCTTGCGCATGCCATCATCTCCATGCTTGTTCTTGCTCCAATGTTCATCCTTCTCCAAGCTAGGCCCTTCATTTGTAAGCAAAACAAATGTATCCAATTTAGGCAGCATCATATTCTCATGAACATTAGAATCATTACCAAGAAACGAAAGTACCTGGTAATTTAGTTGGCGTGCACGAGCTCTAGTAATTGGTCCAGTATGTATAGCAGCAGGGGCTGTGGGTGTAACAATTGTATTGATGTCCTCATCACAAGATGAAACAAATGGTCCATAGGATAACACTCTTCATGAATTAGTATCTCTTGAATATCACGGTTTAATCCTCCCCAAAATCTATCCATAAAATCATCTTCACTTTCTTCTAAAGAGGAATGCAACAAGGTAGTTTGTAAATCATCATAATATTTTGTTACAGTTTCACTACCTTGTTTTAAGTGTTGCAACTTCTTAATCATGTCACGAGTATAATAAGCAGGGACGAAAGTATGTCGCATGGCAAGTTTCAAATCATCCCAAGTAGTAGGTATATAATCAGGGTGTAACCGACAATATTCACTCCACCAAACCAAAGCATAACCAGTGAAAGAACCAACCGCAACCTTAACCTTTTTATGTTAATCGAAATTATGGGAAGCAAATATATTTTTTATGTCGAACTCCCATTCAATATATAAAGCAGGTTTAAAACGGCCATTAAATGGTGGTATAGATACATTAACCTGATCATGTGCATTTGGATGTTTGTGCACCTCTCGTGACGGTTGTGGTATTTGCAAAGGTGGTGGCACGTCTCCCGCGATCGACAAAGCCCATGAATTGACTCTGGATCCTGTCATGATTAGTAGAACAAGAAACAAAACCCAAAAATAATGTTCCTATAACTACTAGGATGTGGTGGTAAAACGCTCACAGTAAAGCAAATATCAATGTCTTACAAGTTCTTACCATGCAGCAGGCGGTGATCGGCAACCAGCGGTGTCAAGTAACTTCGAATATTGAGTAAAGCGATTGCCAGGGGAGCGTACGTATACACGGTGTAGAAATATGTGGAGCTGGGTTGGCTATATATGGTAGCAAAAGATTAGCAATAATCAATTCAAAGATGCAATGTTGAATAAACGCTTGATGAGGACATGACTACCTTGGATATGACCAAAAATATTGCATATATGCATATTTGTCAGGTGATTTCTAGTGCAAACTATTCAATAATCTATTTATGTTATCCAGAACAAAAATACTTCACACACTTTTGTGTTTTGTCTAATTGCAGGTGTATGGGACATTTGTACAATCCACATATGAAGATAAGGAAGAAAGAGATGTTTATTTGCTGTCCAAAAAGTTCTCTCATGTCACTTTTGGCCCAAGAGAAGATAGAGTCCAAGTCTCTCACGTTCTGGATTCAGATTCGGACTGCACAGACACACCTGACTCAAAACGCACACAAGTTTTTCATACGGACTCCGAATTGGGTGATTCTTTTTTTGTTGGAAACTAGATTTCGTGCACTTTCCAACCCAATTGGAATCACCTTCAAATTCGTCCGGAGCGTTGAGTTGTGGACGAAATAATCTGATGCTGCAGCAGAATCCGAGTCAAACTACAAGTCCAAAGGTGTTACATCACCTCCACTTGGGCCCATTGGCCTTGTACGACCTAGATTTAGTTTTAGGCTGCCTTGGGACGTCCTCCCACCTCCTTGGCCGCCACCCCTTGCTCCTATATAAGTAGATCCATCTAGTAGCTTTTCCTTGGGATTTGTTTAGTTAAAAGTTAGCCATTGCAACTTTGTGTACTTCGTTTGTGTCCAACGACCAGACCAAGACCGCTTACGGATCCCCACCATTATCAATACCTCATATATATTTGCAATATTCAGATTGCTTTATCATATTCTTGCTCGTTCTTCGATTGCTTGCAGGAATAGACCTTCGTGGTCAGGCTGACCGTGCTTCCGGCATCGTCAGTAACCTCAGGAGATTGGTTTAGCGATTGCTAAGGCGCAACGTCGTGCACGTTTGTAGTCGGATCATCAAAGTCGTCTCCACCAAATCGATAGTTATCATCTCATCGAAAGATCGGGACACCCTCGCCTCTATCATCTTATAACCACAACAGTCGCCCGCTTTGTACCTCGGGGAGTTGTGATGTAGAACCACTCCCGTTGCCATAAATCGGACACCTCCGGGATGGAACCCTTTGGCCATGGGGCGTCGGCGCCTTGGCTTATTTAGCACCTCCGCACTCTGCGTGTCGCCCATTGATCATCTTTGGCTTCACATTGAAGGTCTTGAGCCATAAGCCGAAGTGTGGGGTGATGCAGAGGAAGGCCTCACACACAACGGTAAACGACGAGACGTGAAGGATGGAATCTAGAGCTAGATCATGGAAATCTAGCACGTAATAGAACATGAACCCTCTCACAAAGGGATCAAGACTAAAACCTAGCCCTCGGAGGAAGTGGGAAACAAATACAACACTCTCGTTGGGTTTGGGAGTGGGGATGACCTACCCTTGAGCAGGCAGCCTGTGCGGGATTTCGGTGGTGAGATACCTGGCCTCCCTTAGCTTCTTGATGTCCTCCTCTATGACAGAGGAAGCCATCCACCGGCCTTGAAGTTTGGATCCGTACATGGTTGAAGGTTCGAAGCGCTTAGCCTAAGCCTTGGGTGTTGGAACTTGAGGTGTGGGAAGGGAGGGATCGGTGTGGGAACAAAAGGAAAGGCCTTGGCCCCTTTATAAAGAGGGCGAATATCAAGCGTCCCCCGTGTGGCCGTTTGGAACCTGCCTAAAATCGAGGAGTCATACTAACAAGCACGGTTGGGTTCCCCACGCCCGCATTGATGAGAATCCAGTGATAAGGGGAACATGATCTCTGCTTCGACAAGACGTGCCAACAAAACCGCTACACAACATGTGTAGTGGCAGGCTAGTTGGAAAAAATGGTTCGAATAATGACCGGGCCGTGCTGTGATGTCACGCTATGAAAAGTTGTCAGCAGATTAGATTTGTGGGATGTTGTGCTCTCTACGGTGGTATGTGGAATTTGTTTTGCAGAGCCGGACATGAACCTCGTGTTCAAAATCTTCTATGAAGTATTTGGAGAAGGAACCCGCCTTGCAATGCCGAAGACAATCTGCGCGTCGAACATATCGTCATTGAAGCCTGGTCCAGGGGCTACTGAGGGAGTCCTAGATTAGTGGGTCCTCGGACAGCCGGACTATATACTTTGGCCGGACTGTTGGACTATGAAGATACAAGATTGAAGACTTCGTCCCGTGTCCCGGTGGGACTCTCCTTTGCATGGAAGGCAAGCTTGGCAATTCGGATATGTAGATCTCCTTCTATGTAATCGACTCTGTGTAACCCTAGCCCCCTCCGTGTCTATATAAACCGGAGGGTTTAGTCCGTAGGACAACAACAATTATAATCATAGGCTAACAAAAGTCAAGCAGGAAGTAGGGTATTACTACCTCCATTGAGAGGGCCCGAACCTGGGTAAACATCGTGTCCCCCGCCTCCTGTTACCATTAGCCTTAGACGCACAGTTCGGGACCCCCTACCCGAGATCCGCCAGTTTTGACACCGACACCAGGGTCGCGGAGTGCGGCCCACCGACACTGATGATTCATGGCGCAATCCACTTCAGAATTTGTAACAGACATTCAATTTGAATCCTATGTATGAGGACAGTCCGGTGTCACTTCCGTGTTGGTCTCCATCCTGGAGACCGGGTCAGGAATCCGGCTAGTAGAGGCACGGTTGGTAGGATCCCCAGACATAGTTCGGTGGATGTTCTTTTTGCTAATACACAACGGATAGTGTCATACTTTAAGATGACAAACCACGAAGCGTATTTAAAACCATACCTCCTTGATGACGGGTCCACCATATTTTTGTTCTCCTTTCTTTTTGAAGGCCTACCCGGCACGGGTGCCCTTTGTTGGCGAGTCACCTTGGGTTCGGCTTGGCGCGCCGATCGTTTTCCCTTTAGAGCATAAGAATTGTGCGGTGGGTAAGACGTGAGGAGTAAAACTTTTCCGAAAGATAAGTCTCTTGTTTACTTATGTGCGATGCAGGGAGGAGGCCGGGTTAGTCAGCAATGATGGCCACTTCTGTTCCGTCACAGCTCACCTGGTGAAACACCCCTTCCACGAGCTCCACGAATATATTCGGATCCTCTTCGAATTCGGGGTCAAGGTCCCGGCTATGGTCCTCTGGGTATGGTGCCGGGCTATGGAACTCCCTAGTTATTTTCCGCCATTCATGTCATAAATGGACAGAGTAAATACTTATAAAAAGAAAAGACTCGGGGAATGAATAGAGTAGAGTGATGGATGGTAGCTCACCCAGCTAGGAGGGTTGTACATGGAAAATCCATCCCGTGGCTTAATGCAGATGAAGTCCTCTCTTTCCCCCTTGTACAAATCAGACAGTATTTCCACCAGAGCGGTGGTGGAGTCCGGACCCTTCCGACCGCAGCGGCTGTTGTCGTCTTCTCCATTGAAGTGCCACATGGGATGCCCTTGGTATTGGAGTGGCTGAACCCCCCGCATTATGGATATCGCCATAACCTCGACTATTGATAATCCGGACTGAGCGAGCATTCTTATCTTGCTCATCAATTGAAGGACCTCCCTGCTATCTTCCTCTCTGATGCTCCGGGGACGCCAGTTGAGGCGTTTTCTCAGCGGAGCGTTTGTAAACTCAGGAAGACCCATTCGGAATGGGTCGGGAAGGGAGACGTCCTCAATATAAAACCACTCGGAAGGCCATTCTTCGGATGCCTTTTTCGGTGTGCCGGATAAGTATCTGGTCCCGGTGATGCGCCATATCTCGGCTCCGCCCACTTGGAATATTGATCCCCCTTGATTACGGGGGACGAGGCAGAACAACTTCTTCCATAGCTCAAAATGGGCTTCACAACCAGAAATAGCACGCAAAGAGTGACGTAACCTGTGATGTGCAGGATGGAGGCAGGTGTGAAGTTGTGCAACTAGAGGCCGTAGAACTCCAAGAGCCCGCGGAGGAACGGATGGATTGGAAATCTGACACCCCTCAGTAAGTAGGGGATAAGGCATACTCGCTCCCCCTGGATGGGTTGGGAAAGTTCTCCGCTTGCTCCCCGCCATCGAATGAAGCCAATCCAGCTCAAACGGGGACTAGATATGCAGGAGGTAGAAACACTTGGGTCTGCAACTTCACTAATCAACCGTGGGATATGGTACACTTCTCCCAATCGCCCGGCCTGGTGTTGCGAGAGAGGGAGGAAGATGTCAGGACCCCGACTCGATGACACATCGATCTAGCATGTAACACCTCATATCACTTTGCGGCCTCACGCACGGTATTCCCACGGGTGTCGTCTTACCTTTGCCCGGGACCGTTTGCGCCTTTTGGCACACGTATATGATAGTGTCGCTAGCATCCATATGGTAAGGAGCCCGGGCTGACATGGCTAGTCGTAAACCCAAAGTGGCACAGACTTACAGGGACAGACATCCATGACCCAGCATCGAACGTGTCGGTCATCAGCAAGTGAATCCGGGCTGTAGCACTGGGCTAGAAGGACTCTGGTAAACCGGGCTGTAGCAGGCTAACAGGACTCCGGTACTCATCGCGTGACATTTCCCCGAAGGGACAGACACAGGAACGAAGAAGGACACATGCCGGCCAACCTAAGTGTTTCGGAGCAGTAGCAAGCTACCAAGGCTCAGTGGAGACACTAGGAGACATTTCCCGGTAAGAGAGGCTACTAAGAATAAACAACTAGATAGTCAGATCCCACACATACCAAGCATTTCAATCATACACACAATATGCTCGATATGTGCAAATACAACAAGGCATCACAACATGACTCTACGACACAAGTACTTTATTTAAGGGCTCAGAGAGCCATACATAGCATACACACAAGTACGGGTCACAAGACCCACATTCAAGTCATACAAGCATACAAGCCAACAGCGGAAGTAACATGTCTGAGTACAGACAACTAGTGAAATAAAAGAGGCTTGGAAAGCCTGGCTATACTATGTGGTCCTTCACAAGCTCAGGGTCACCACATGGGCCTCAGTCTACTCATCGATGCCAACATCTACGAAGAACCCATCAGAAGGGGTTGCAGCGTCTTCTGAAAAATGTAAATTAAAGCAACTTGAGTACAAAGGTACTCAGCAAGACTTGCATCAGATCCTACATACATGCACATAACAAGAAGGGTTGGTGGGGTTATTGCAGCAAGCCAGCTTTGACTCTTGGCTAAGCTATTCTATGATACACCAACTTGAAATGGTTTTGCGCACATGAGTCCACTACTCACCACTTCAATACACCACTGATGAGGACATCAATACAATTGTTACACCCACAGCCCCTGCTGCTATAAATACTGGACCAATTACTAGAGCTCGCGCGCGCCAACTAAATTACCAGGTACTTTCGTTTCTTGGTAATGATTCTAATGTTCACGAGAATATGATGCTGCCTAAATTGGATACATTTGTTTTGCTTACAAATGAAGGGCCTAGCTTGGAGAAGGATGAACATTGGATTAAGAACAAGCATGGAGATGATGGCATGCGCAAGGGGAACAAGAACGGAGTTACAAGTGATGATTTCAGGACTTTGAAGCCACCATAATGGGTGCATGAAGCCTTGGACAAAATATACAAGATGCCACTTCATAAATTTCGTCCCGAGGCTATTATAGGTGCTGCGTCACCTTATTATTGGGCCAGGCCCATGTAATTTCGAAATACATAAGTATAGGCTATTTTTAGAGTGAAAATCTGATTGTGGCAAAAGAATTTGAGCAACAAATGAAGCCTAATAATAAACCATCTAGTGTTGCTTCTGAAATTAAATTGAAAAGTGCATGTTCATTTGCCACCAAATCTGATATTGATGAGCTAGATTTCAGCAAATCTGTTTGCTATGCTTTTGTGTGCAAAGAGGCATTATTTTCATTCAAGGACGTGCCTTCCTCTTTGCCTCCTGCTGTCACTAACATTTTGCAGGAGTTCGCTGACGTCTTTCCACAAGACGTGCCACCGGGATTCCTGCTATTCGAGGGATTGAGCATCAGATTGACTTAATTCTCGGTGCTTCACTGCCAAACCGTGCACCATACCGTACCAATCCAGAGGAGACGAAGGAGATTATGCGTCAAGTACAAGAGCTTCTCGACAAAGGTTATATACGCGAATCCCTTAGTCCTTGTGCTGTTCCTATTATTCTAGTGCCGAAAAAGGATGGTACATCACGTATGTGTGTTGATTGTAGAGGCATTAATAATATTACTATTCGTTATCGTCATCCTATTCCTAGGCTAGATGATATGCTTGATGAATTGAGTGGCTCTACAATATTCTCCAAAGTTGATTTGCGTAGTGGATACCATCAAATTCGTATGAAATTGGGAGATGAATGGAAAACAGCATTCAAAACTAAGTTTGGATTATATGAGTGGTTAGTCATGCCTTTTGGGTTAACTAATGCACCTAGTACTTTCATGAGATTAATTAATGAAGTTTGCTTCCATTAGACGATTTGTGGTAGTTTACTTTGATGACATATTGATTTATAGCAGATCTTTGGAAGAACATTTGGAACATTTACGTGCTATTTTTATTGCTCTACGAGATGCACGTTTGTTTGGTAACCTTGGGAAGTGCACCTTTTGCACCGACCGAGTATCTTTTCTTGGCTATGTTGTTACTCCACAGGGAATTGAAGTTGATAAAGCCAAGATTGAAGCTATTGAGAGTTGGCCGCAACCCAAAACGGTCACACAAGTGAGGAGTTTTCTTGGCCTCGCTGGATTCTATAGGCGTTTTGTGAGAGATTTCAGCACCATTGCTGCACCTCTCAATGAGCTTACAAAGAAAGATGTGCCTTTTCTTTGGGGTACCGCACAGGAAGAAGCCTTCTCGGTATTGAAAGATAAGTTGACACATGCTCCTTTACTCCAACTTCCTGATTTTAATAAGACTTTTGAGCTTGAATGTGATGCTAGTGTAATTGGATTAGGCAGTGTGTTATTACAAGATGGCAAACCTGTTGCATACTTTTCTGAAAAATTGAGTGGGCCTAGTCTGAATTATTCTACTTATGATAAAGAATTATATGCTCTTGTTCGGACTTTAGAAACATGGCAACATTATTTATGGCCCAAAGAATTTGTTATACATTCTGATCATTAATCTTTGAAACATATTAAAAGTCAAGCTAAACTGAATCGTAGACATGCTAAATCGGTTGAATTCATTGAGACTTTTCCTTATGTCATTAAACACAAGAAGGGAAAAGAAAATGTTATTGCTGATGCATTGTCTCGCCGCTATACTATGCTTTCACAACATGACTTCAAAATATTTGGTTTGGAGACCATCAAAGATCAATATGTGCATGATGCTGATTTCAAAGATGTAATGCAGAATTGTAAAGAAGGAAGAATGTGGAACAAGTTCGTCGTTAACGATGGATTTGTGTTTCGTGCTAACAAGCTATGCATTCCAGCTAGCTCCGTTCGTCTTTTGTTGTTGCAGGAGGCGCATGGAGGAGGATTAATGGGACACTTTGGCGTGAAGAAGACGGAGGACGTACTTGCTACGCATTTCTTTTGGCCAAAGATGAGACGGGATGTTGAGCGTTTTATTGCTCGCTGCACTACATGTCAAAAAGCTAAGTCACGACTCAATCCTCATGGTTTATATATGCCTTTGCCTGTACCTAGTGTTCCTTGGGAGGATATATCTATGGACTTTGTTTTAGGTTTACCTCGAACAAAGAAGGGGAGGGATAGCATATTTGTTGTCGTGGATAGATTCTCGAAAATGGCACACTTTATACCATGTCATAAAAGCGATGATGCTGTTAATGTTGCTGATTTGTTCTTTCGTGAAATTATTCGCTTGCATGGTGTGCCAAATACTATTGTTTCAGATCGTGATACTAAATTTCTTAGCCACTTTTGGAGATGTTTATGGGCTAAGTTGGGGACTAAACTGCTTTTTAGTACTACTTGTCACCCCCAAACTGATGGACAAACTGAAGTAGTCAATAGAACGTTGTCTACTATGCTTAGGGCTGTTTTGAAGAATAATAAGAAAATGTGGGAGGAATGCTTGCCTCATATTGAATTTGCTTATAATCGTTCATTGCATTCTACTTGATAGAGGCAAAGGTGTCCCGTCTTTCGATGAGATGGTGGATTTCGCTTTGGTGGAAGTCGACTTTGACGATCCGACTACGAACGTGCGAGGACGTCGCGCCTTAGCAATCGCTAAACCAACTCCGAGAGGTTATTGACCACGCCGGAGCACGATCAACCTGACCACGAGGGTCTGTTTCCTGCGAGCAAACGAAGAACAAGCAAGAAACTGAGATTGCAATCTGGATATTGCGAATATAAGATGAAAGCTTTATTGATCAAGGTGGGGTTCTGTGACGCCTTTGTCTGGTCGTTGAACACAAACGAAGTACGCGAAGTTGCAGCTATGGCAAACTTTTAATCTAAACAAAACCCAAAGTCTAAACGATGCCCTAAGGGCTGTATATATGGAGGAAGAGGGGGGGGGGAATTTCGTGTCCCTTGGTGGAGGGGTCCGAAATCAACCCTATCTCTTGTTTCCCCACACATACGGACTCTAAAAATAGCCTATACTTATGTATTTCGAAATTACATGGGCCTGGCCCAATAATAAGGTGACGTAGCACCTAAAATAGCCTCGGGACGAAATTTATGAAGTGGCATCTTGTATATTTCGTCCAAGGCTTCATGCACCCATTATGGTGGCTTCAAAGTCCTGAAATCATCACTTGTAACTCCGTTCTTGTTCCCCTTGCGCATGCCATCATCTCCATGCTTGTTCTTGCTCCAATGTTCATCCTTCTCCAAGCTAGGCCCTTCATTTGTAAGCAAAACAAATGTATCCAATTTAGGCAGCATCATATTCTCATGAACATTAGAATCATTACCAAGAAACGAAAGTACCTGGTAATTTAGTTGGCGTGCACGAGCTCTAGTAATTGGTCCAGTATGTATAGCAGCAGGGGCTGTGGGTGTAACAATTGTATTGATGTCCTCATCATCCTCCCCTTCTTGAAATGAAGTCGTCCTCGACGGAAGTTCATCTTCCTCACCCAAATAAGGCATCAAATCTGCAATGTTAAAAGTGGGACTAACCCCAAAATCTGCAGGCAGCTCAAGTTTATATGCATTATCATTTATTTTCTCTAACACCTTAAAGGGACCATCAGCACGTGGCATTAACTTTGATTTGCGCAAATCAGGAAATCTATCCTTACGCAAATGTAACCAAACAAGATCTCCAGGTGCAAACACAACATGTTTTCTACCCTTATCTCCAGCAAGTTTATATTTAGCATTCATGCGCTCAATGTTTTCCTTAGTTAACTCATGCATTTTTAAAATCAATTCAGCACGTTGTTTAGCATCAAAATTAACCTTCTCCGAAGATGGAAGAGGCAACAAATCAATAGGTGCACGAGGTAGGAAACCATACACAACTTCAAAAGGGAACATCTTAGTAGTAGAATGCAATGAACGATTATAAGCAAATTCAATATGAGGCAAGCATTCCTCCCACATTTTCTTATTATTCTTCAAAACAGCCCTAAGCATAGTAGACAACGTTCTATTGACTACTTCAGTTTGTCCATCAGTTTGGGGGTGACAAGTAGTACTAAAAAGCAGTTTAGTCCCCAACTTAGCCCATAAACATCTCCAAAAGTGGCTAAGAAATTTAGTATCACGATCTGAAACCATAGTATTTGGCACACCATGCAAGCGAATAATTTCACGAAAGAACAAATCAGCAACATTAACAGCATCATCGCTTTTATGACATGGTATAAAGTGTGCCATTTTCGAGAATCTATCCACGACAACAAATATGCTATCCCTCCCCTTCTTTGTTCGAGGTAAACCTAAAACAAAGTCCATAGATATATCCTCCCAAGGAACACTAGGTACAGGCAAAGGCATATATAAACCATGAGGATTGAGTCGTGACTTAGCTTTTTGACATGTAGTGATAGAGGCAAAGGTGTCCCGTCTTTCGATGAGATGGTGGATTTCGCTTTGGTGGAAGTCGACTTTGACGATCCGACTACGAACGTGCGAGGACGTCGCGCCTTAGCAATCGCTAAACCAACTCCGAGAGGTTATTGACCACGCCGGAGCACGATCAACCTGACCACGAGGGTCTGTTTCCTGCGAGCAAACGAAGAACAAGCAAGAAACTAAGATTGCAATCTGGATATTGCGAATATAAGATGAAAGCTTTATTGATCAAGGTGGGGTTCTGTGACGCCTTTGTCTGGTCGTTGAACACAAACGAAGTACGCGAAGTTGCAGCTATGGCGAACTTTTAATCTAAACAAAACCCCAAATTCTAAACGATGCCCTAAGGGCTGTATATATGGAGGAAGAGGGGGGGAATTTCGTGGCCCTTGGTGGAGGGGTCCGAAATCAACCCTATCTCTTGTTTCCCCACACATACGGACTCTAAAAATAGCCTATACTTATGTATTTCGAAATTACATGGGCCTGGCCCAATAATAAGGTGACGCAGCACCTAAAATAGCCTCGGAACGAAATTTATGAAGTGGCATCTTGTATATTTCGTCCAAGGCTTCATGCACCCATTATGGTGGCTTCAAAGTCCTGAAATCATCACTTGTAACTCCGTTCTTGTTCTTGCTCCAATGTTCATCCTTCTCCAAGCTAGGCCCTTCATTTGTAAGCAAAACAAATGTATCCAATTTAGGCAGCATCATATTCTCATGAACATTAGAATCATTACCAAGAAACGAAAGTACCTGGTAGTTTAGTTGGCGTGCACGAGCTCTAGTAATTGGTCCAGTATGTATAGCAGCAGGGGCTGTGGGTGTAACAATTGTATTGATGTCCTCATCAGGGAGGGATAGCATATTTGTTGTCGTGGATAGATTCTCGAAAATGGCACACTTTATACCATGTCATAAAAGCGATGATGCTGTTAATGTTGCTGATTTGTTCTTTCGTGAAATTATTCGCTTGCATGGTGTGCCAAATACTATTGTTTCAGATCGTGATACTAAATTTCTTAGCCACTTTTGGAGATGTTTATGGGCTAAGTTGGGGACTAAACTGCTTTTTAGTACTACTTGTCACCCCCAAACTGATGGACAAACTGAAGTAGTCAATAGAACGTTGTCTACTATGCTTAGGGCTGTTTTGAAGAATAATAAGAAAATGTGGGAGGAATGCTTGCCTCATATTGAATTTGCTTATAATCGTTCATTGCATTCTACTACTAAGATGTGCCCTTTTGAAGTTGTGTATGGTTTCCTACCTCGTGCACCTATTGATTTGTTGCCTCTTCCATCTTCGGAGAAGGTTAATTTTGATGCTAAACAACATGCTGAATTGATTTTAAAAATGCATGAGTTAACTAAGGAAAACATTGAGCGTATGAATGCTAAATATAAACTTGCTGTAGATAAGGTTAGAAAACATGTTGTGTTTGCACCTGGAGATCTTGTTTGGTTACATTTGCGTAAGGATAGATTTCCGGATTTGCGCAAATCGAAGTTAATGCCACGTGCTGATGGTCCCTTTAAGGTGTTAGAGAAAATAAATGATAATGCATATAAACTTGAGTTGCCTACAGATTTTGGGGTTAGTCCCACTTTTAACATTGCAGATTTGAAGGCTTATTTGGGTGAGGAAGATGAACTTCCGTCGAGGACGACTTTATTTCAATAAGGGGAGGATGATGAGGACATCAATACAATTGTTACACCCACAGCCCCTGCTGCTATAAATACTGGACCAATTACTAGAGCTCGCGCACGCCAACTAAATTACCAGGTACTTTCATTTCTTGGTAATGATTCTAATGTTCATGAGAATATGATGCTGCCTAAATTGGATACATTTGTTTTGCTTACAAATGAAGGGCCTAGCTTGGAGAAGGATGAACATTGTATTAAGAACAAGCATGGAGATGATGGCATGCGCAAGGGGAACAAGAACGGAGTTACAAGTGATGATTTCAGGACTTTGAAGCCACCATAATGGGTGCATGAAGCCTTGGACGAAATATACAAGATGCCACTTCATAAATTTCGTCCCGAGGCTATTATAGGTGCTGCATGACCTTATTATTGGGCTAGGCCCATGTAATTTCGAAATACATAAGTATAGGCTATTTTTAGAGTCCGTATGTGTGGGGAAACAAGAGATAGGGTTGATTTCGGACCCCTCCACCAAGGGTCACGAAATTCCCCCCTCTTCCTCCATATATACAGCCCTTAGGGCATCGTTTAGACTTTGGTTTTGTTTAGATTAAAAGTTCGCCATAGCTGCAACTTCGCGTACTTCGTTTGTGTTCAACGACCAGACAAAGGCGTCACAGAACCCCACCTTGATCAATAAAGCTTTCATCTTATATTTGCAATATCCAGATTGCAATCTCAGTTTCTTGCTTGTTCTTCGTTTGCTCGCAGGAAACAGACCCTCGTGGTCAGGTTGATCGTGCTCCGGTGTGGTCAATAACCTCTCGGAGTTGGTTTAGCGATTGCTAAGGCGCGACGTCCTCGCACGTTCGTAGTCGGATCGTCAAAGTTGACTGCCACCAAAGCGATATCCATAATCTCATCGAAAGACGGGACACCTTTGCCTCTATCAACCACCGAGGATCCACCTCCGTCATCCTATGGAAGAGCCATCATCGGCACTCACGCTTATCTTGAGATTTTTAGTAGTATCCATTTACTTGTCTATGAACTGTATAGGCAACCAAGTAGTCCTTTATCGCGGACGCGGCTATTCGAATAGATAATGTTAACCCTACAGGGGTGTACTTCTTCATACATGTTTCCACCACTTAGCGTCTGCACACGACATGTGCTCGACAGACTTCAAGCAAAAGCCGACGTGGGTGTAGACCACGACCTACCTAAACACCTAAGTCTCTAGTCCAGGTTTATCGCCTATCCAGGTTCCATCCACAGGGAGTCCGGCCGAGGTTTCCACATACGGCCCCGAACGATGTGTACAGGTTCCCGAGATACCTAACGGGTATCTGGTACACCGTGCCACGTACCTACCGCATCACAGCCCACCCCGCGGGTCAGCGCTGTCCACGGCCTCCAGTAAGCTACAAACACCAGAAACTACTTGCAACTCCTGGACAGAGGACTAGGGTGAATAAGAAGTCGAGCGGGGTCATATTTCAGGGCCCAATGCATGCTAGTAGCTGAATCTTAAATCACACATACAGATCACAGTGCTTAAGGTCGACTTCAATGAAACAACCCACCATGTACTCCTACATGGCCTCTCATCGATACCTTTACCAAATCGTGTTCACCGCATCACTCTTATTACCGGCATGATCATTTCACTCTAGCCATTCACCCAGATGAACCAAACCTGACACGACTCTAAGCATAGCAGGCATAGCAAGGTAGGAACAACACATACATATGGCTCAATCAACTCCTACACATGCTAGTGGGTTTCATCTAGTTACTGTGGCAATGACAGGTCATGCAGAGGAAATGGGTTCAACTACCGTAGCACACAGCAGTTTGAAACGCGTTGTCTTAATGCAGTAAAAGAGAGTAGAAGCGAGAACATGGGATTGGATCGATATGATCAAATGGTTGGTTGCTTGCCTGATGGGTCGATGCACTGATATTGATCTTCGCTAGGGTAATCGTGGTACTCCTCGGAGGCAGAACCTGCCGCAAAAAGCACCAATACACAACATCACCAAACAATATGCAACAATATGATGCATTCATGAGACATGGCAAAATGAGTGTATTGGGCTAATGCAACTAAGACCAGATGGGTTTGAACCATTTTGAATTAAATATTCAAGTTTCAAACTCATACATGGCCCTTATAAGTGCTTTATCTTGTTCTGCACTAAACATTAGGTTAGCTTGCTTAAACATGCAAGAAACCAGTACAGATGGATAGATTGGATTTTTCTGATCATTTTTCATATATAAAACTTTGCATTTGGAGTTACAGATTAAATTCTATGATTTTTTAAAGTTTGGGGTATTTACTGGAATTTCCTGTGTAATAATAATTCCAGTAAATAAATTACTGCGTCAGCATTACGTCACGATGACGTCAGCGGTCAATGGAACAGTCCAGGTCAACCCTGACTAGTGGGTCCCGTGTGTCAGTGTAATTAGTTTAACTAAATATTAATTAAAACTAATCCTGATAGTTAACAGGGCTAGGCCCCACTTGTCATTGACCCAGGTGGGTCAAATCGGGCCCACTCGTGGTCAAACGGGGGGTCAGCGGGGTCAACTCATCGGCGTTTAGCCGCCGGCAAGGCCAAATGCGGCGGCGAGAGTGGTTTTGTGCATTCCGGCGACCATAAGAGCCGTGGAGGGCATCTACGTGTAGCTGGGGGCAAGCCGCAGCTCTTGGTAGCGTTGCTTGGGCTCGGGGTGGCCGGAAACGGCGCCGGCGACGACGTTGGCGGTCGCCGGAGTTCGGGTGAGGTCGAACTCGACGCTAGGGGGCACGGCGAGGCGCGTGGAG
This sequence comes from Triticum aestivum, assembly GCF_018294505.1. Classification (NCBI taxonomy): domain Eukaryota; kingdom Viridiplantae; phylum Streptophyta; class Magnoliopsida; order Poales; family Poaceae; genus Triticum; species Triticum aestivum. The sequence continues at coordinate 333,994,670 of NC_057810.1, forward strand.
TGATGCTACGGGTTCCTGCGGGTGCGGTGAGTGCGATGGACACGGTGGTGTGGCCGGTGGTTGGCCGGAGACACGTCGGCGACGAGCTCGGCGGCGGTGCGTGCGGTGAAGCTTCGTGCGCTCGCTGTGGTGCACGAGAGCGAGAGAGGAAAGGGGGGAGGTAGCTGGGCTCACGGCGATCTCGAGGAACCAGACGGCGCGGTCGGGGATGAGCTGGTGCAGTGGTGATGGCGAAGGGGATCTCCGGTGACGGCGGAGTCGGGCGAGGTCAGTGCAGTGGCTTCGGGGCATGCGAGCGCTCGGGGCTTGACTAGCTCGAAGGAGAGGAGGGCGGCGGAGCTCCTGGACACGGCGGCGCGGCGCGAGGACGACGGAGAGCGCGAATACGACGACGGTGCGGCTGCGGTAGCTTCGGCCATGGCGTGGGGGAGCGAGGGAGAGGAGCTGGGGGCGAATGGGTGTGTCCACAGGGTTCGGGGCACGACGTGGAGCTCATCCAGGCCAGCGGAGAGGCGAGGGGAGGAAGTAGGGCGGCGGGCAGCTGCATGGCGCGCGCTGGTGCCGCCGTCGAGCACCTGCCTGCCTGCCTGGCGAAGGCAAGCAGCTCGCTGGAGCGGCTGCTGGGCTGGGCCGGCTAGGTGGGCTGGCTGGTGGGCTGCCAGGTTAGTTCCCTGTCTCTCTTTTTATTTATCTTTTTCTATTTATTCTGTAGCTTTGTGGACTTTCTAAAAATACCTAGACAACTCCAAAATTCACCAAACTGCTCATGGCCATTAACTGGAATATATCCAGCATGGAACATTTTAGTTTGGGATTATTTGAGCATTTAAAATAATTTATATAATTTAAATGCCCAAACTCAAATACTGATGATTTAATTCAAAAACCTTAGGCTGACCTAGAAAATTGAGCACCACTTTTGGCAGAGGTTCTGAACCAAGACAAAAATGATGGACATTTTAGAAGGGCATTTCAGGTTCATTGAAAATATTTTTAATAAACCCTAGTTGGTTTTAGAGGGGGCTGGGGGTTCTGTCATCCCCATTTCAAGTTTCTGTTGAGAAAAATAGACATGATGCAACACTCTAATGCATGAACTAGCTAGGGTGTGACAACTCACCCCCACTCAAAAGAATCTCGTCCCGAGATTTAGGTTCCTCCGGAAAGAAGGCGGGGTACTCAAGTCGAAGACGATCCTCCCTTTCCCAAGTTGCTCCCTTCTCAGAATGGTGCGACCATTGAACCTTGAGAAACTTGATATTATGACGTCGAGTGGTACGCTCGGCTTGATCGAGGATACGAACGGGGTACTCTCGATACGTGAGGTTATCTTGAAGATCAAGCATTCCGTGGTCCACTCCACGGAAAGGATCCGAGAAGCAACGCCTGAGTTGGGAAACGTGGAAGACATCGTGGACTCTGGAGAGATGCGGAGGTAGTTCCAATTGGTAGGCAACTTCTCCTCGTTTAGCGAGAATGCGAAAAGGTCCAATGTAGCGAGGAGGTAATTTGCCTTTGATACCGAAACGATGGGTTCCCTTCAAAGGAGTAACCCGAAGGTAAGCCTTCTCGTCAACCTCAAAAGTCATAGCCTTATGTTTTCGGTCGTATTGACTCTTTTGACGAGATTGGGCTGTTTTCAACTTTTCACGAAGAATGCGAACTTGCTCTTCTGCTTCCTGGATCATGTCCGGGCCAAAGAATTGTCTTTCCCCGGTTTCTGACCAGTTAAGAGGCGTTCGACACCTTCGTCCATAGAGAACTTCAAAAGGGGCTTTACCCAAGCTAGATTGATAGCTGTTGTTATAAGAAAATTCGGCAAATGGAAGGCATTTCTCCGAATCCATTTCGAATGAGATAACAGAAGCTCGAAGCATGTCTTCTAGAATCTGGTTAACACGTTCTACTTGACCACTTGATTGAGGGTGAAAAGCAGTGCTAAAGGAAAGGCGGGTTCCCATAGCATTTTGGAAACTTTCCCAAAATCGAGAGGTGAAGAGACTTCCTCGATCCGAGTTAATTTCCAGTGGAACACCATGGAGGGATACTATTCGGGAGATGTACAAGTCTGCTAGTTGACTAGCGGTTATACTCTCGCGAACAGGCAAGAAATGGGCTACTTTGGAAAGACGATCGACAACGACGAAGATAGCGTTATTTCCTCTCTTGGTCCTGGGAAAACCTGATGAGGACATGACTACCTTGTATATGACCAAAAATATTGCATATATGCATATTTGTCAGGTGATTTCTAGTGCAAACTATTCAATAATCTATTTATGTTATCCAGAACAAAAATACTTCACACACTTTTGTGTTTTGTCTAATTGCAGGTGTATGGGACATTTGTACAATCCACATATGAAGATAAGGAAGAAAGAGATGTTTATTTGCTGTCCAAAAAGTTCTCTCACGTCACTTTTGGCCCAAGAGAAGATAGAGTCCAAGTCTCTCACGTTCTGGATTCAGATTCGGACTGCACAGACATACCTGACTCAAAACGCACACAAGTTTTTCATATGGACTCCGAATTGGGTGATTTTTTTTTGTTGGAAACTAGATTTCGTGCACTTTCCAACCCAATTGGAATCACCTTCAAATTTATCCGGAGCGTTGAGTTGTGGACGAAACAATCTGATGCTGCAGCAGAATCCGAGTCAAACTACAAGTCCAAAGGTGTTACATCACCTCCACTTGGGCCCATTGGCCTTGTACGACCTAGATTTAGTTTTAGGCTGCCTTGGGACGTCTTCCCACCTCCTTGGCCGCCACCCCTTGCTTCTATATAAGTAGATCCATCTAGTAGCTTTTCCTGGGGATTTGTTTAGTTAAAAGTTAGCCAGTGCAACTTCGTGTACTTCGTTTGTGTCCAGCGACCAGACCAAGACCGCTTACGGATCCCCACCATTATCTATACTTCATATATATTCGCAATATTCAGATTGCTTTATCATATTCTTGCTCGTTCTTCGATTGCTTGCAGGAATAGACCTTCGTGGTCAGGTTGATCGTGCTCCAGCGTGGTCAATAACCTCTCGGAGTTGGTTTAGCGATTGCTAAGGCGCAACGTCGTGCACGTTTGTAGTCGGATCGTCAAAGTCGTCTCCACCAAATCGATAGTTATCATCTCATCGAAAGATCGGGACACCCCCGCCTCTATCAAGTGGTATCAGTTTTCAGGTTGCTCGGTGAGAATTTCCAGTTTTCCTAGATTAGATTTATTTTCTTACCTATTGTCCAAGAAAAAGCCACAAAAAAAAGTTAGATCTATTCATCCTTTCTCCAAGCCAGTCTGAGCCTTTGCAATTTTCTTTTCATTGTATGCATTATTGAATTATCGGTTGCATCGTCGTGTCGACTTGCTGGTCTTAGTGTCTAGTTCGTTTAGAGTTTCGAGTTCTTTTCACATTAGTCACGCCGCCGCTGCATCATTATCCCTTCCGCTGTCCACCATCCCATCTATTAATTTCCACCACGTGCTACGCACTGTTCATTGTCATAATCCTAGTTGAGGTCATTCACATCTTCGCCTGATCCAATCTGTATCCTATCTAGTTTGTCTTGGAAAGAAAAAAAAAGATAGAGAAAAAAAGAGAAAAAAGGAAAGAAAAAAAAGAAAAAGAGAGAGAAGAAAAAGAAAAAAAAGCGTGAGAAAAAAAAAGAGAGAAGAAAAAAAATTGGATCTACCTAGAATCAATCTCGTACCTGAATTCGGATTGGAATCTGTTTTGCGCACTGTTCAGTAAAACAGGTGTATCTTCCTCATACGAAGTCCGTTTTGGCTCCGTAAGTACTCAAATTGAAGATAGCGACGAGCCGCATCTAAATAGTTGCAGAAGCTAGTTCAATATTTGACACCTCAAAATCGGCTTCTAAATAGGTCTTTTTGCCCTCCGAAGTTCGTGAACACAACTTGTTCCAATTTTTCAGGCCAGTTTTAGAATTCTTTGACTCCTCATATCAACTCGGAATTGAGTGATTCTTTTTGCATTGGAAAGCTTGAGTTAGTAGCATTCTTTGAAAGAATTTATCAGAAAATTGTCTCAAACTTTTCAAGAGGAAAGTTGGAGAGAGAGTTGTTGTATATCCTGCTTGGCAGTTGTTTTTCATCATTATCTTCACTGCCGTTGTGATCTTCACTTATATCTTGCTGTCAAGAGCTACTTAGTATCCTTCATTGATGCTAGTTGTGCTACGCCGTGACCTCATTAGTGTTCTAGGCTCGCGTCTCTAGTCCGGTCTAGCCTAGGACCAGCACGGTACCGTCGTTGAGCGTTTATTCAACATTGCATCTTTGAATTGATTATTGCTAATCTTTTGCTACCATATATAGCCAACCCAGCTCCACATATTTCTACACCGTGTATACGTACGCTCCCCTGGCAATCGCTTTACTCAATATTCGGAGTTACTTGACACCGCTGGTTGCCGATCACCGCCTGCTGCATGGTAAGAACTTGTAAGACATTGATATTTGCTTTACTGTGAGCGTTTTACCACCACATCCTAGTAGTTATAGGAACATTATTTTTGGGTTTTGTTTCTTGTTCTACTGATCATGACAGGATCCAGAGTCAATTCATGGGCTTTGTCGATCGCGGGAGACGTGCCACCACCTTTGCAAATACCACAACCGTCACGAGAGGTGCACAAACATCCAAATGCACATGATCAGGTTAATGTATCTATACCACCATTTAATGGCCGTTTTAAACCTGCTTTATATATTGAATGGGAGTTCGACATAAAAAATATATTTGCTTCCCATAATTTCAATGAACATAAAAAGGTTAAGGTTGCGGTTGGTTCTTTCACTGGTTATGCTTTGGTTTGGTGGAGTGAATATTGTCGGTTACACCCTGATTATATACCTACTACTTGGGATGATTTGAAACTTGCCATGCGACATACTTTCGTCCCTGCTTATTATACTCGTGACATGATTAAGAAGTTGCAACACTTAAAACAAGGTAGTGAAACTATAACAAAATATTATGATGATTTAGAAACTACCTTGTTGCATTCCTCTTTAGAAGAAAGTGAAGATGATTTTATGGATAGATTTTGGGGAGGATTAAACCGTGATATTCAAGAGATACTAATTCATGAAGAATGTTATCCTATGGACCATTTGTTTCATCTTGCTTGCAAAGCTGAACAGGAAATAAAATGACGTGTTGGCCACGAGGAGAACAAGCGCACGGTGCACATTCCAAGAGTTGATATCATTGTTCCTTCAACTACTAGGCATACTATGACAACCACATCCGTTGTTGTCAGGATTACATCACCTCCACCATGTGACACATCGCCCGCGAGAGTGGCTACATCATCTGAGTTGATCATAAGAGGTAATGACAAAGGTACTGATCTTCCATCTCTACATGAGAATGATGAATGCCTTGTCAATTTGAATGCACCATCTGATGAGCTACCCACTACTTTGATCACACCACCTATTTTAGAGGACTACGTTGATAATTTGACTTTGCCATGTGATCAAACAACTGAAATACCAACAATTTTGAGTGCACCCATTGAATTAACTATTGATGCAAAAGAACCAATGTTTAATCATTTTGATATGACCTCTAATCTTGGTGATGATTCTGTGTTAAATGACTTATTGCATGTTTGCTTATTTAAGCATGTTGTAGCATGTAAATTTGATGCAAGTAAGGTTTATTCACCAATGTTGGGATGGTTTAATGATGAACATTGTCAATCTTTTGAAATGAATAAGAGCTTCACTTATATGTGCAAACTGAGTTGCAATATTTTCATGCCTTCTACTTCTTGTGCTAATTTTTTGGCTTTAGATTTTATGAACTATGCAAGTTACTCATCTATTCATGTGTCATATATGCAAAAATCAAGGGAAGTAAAAATGGATGACATATACATATACAACATGTACACCTTGTCTCTTTTGTTAGCCACATTTCAGATTAAGCAACGCCGAGGACGGCTTTATTTTCAAGAAGGGGAGGATGATGAGGACATGACTACCTTGTATATGACAAAAAATATTGCATATATGCATATTTGTCAGGTGATTTCTAGTGCAAACTATTCAATAATCTATTTATGTTATCCAGAACAAAAATACTTCACACACTTTTGTGTTTTGTCTAATTGCAGGTGTATGGGACATTTGTACAATCCACATATGAAGATAAGGAAGAAAGAGATGTTTATTTGCTGTCCAAAAAGTTCTCTCACATCACTTTTGGCCCAAGAGAAGATAGAGTCCAAGTCTCTCACGTTCTGGATTCAGATTCGGACTGCACAGACATACCTGACTCAAAACGCACACAAGTTTTTCATACGGACTCCGAATTGGGTGATTTTTTTTTGTTGGAAACTAGATTTCGTGCACTTTCCAACCCAATTGGAATCACCTTCAAGTTCGTCCGGAGCGTTGAGTTGTGGACGAAACAATCTGATGCTGCAGCAGAATCCGAGTCAAACTACAAGTCCAAAGGTGTTACATCACCTCCACTTGGGCCCATTGGCCTTGTACGACCTAGATTTAGTTTTAGGCTGCCTTCGGACGTCTTCCCACCTCCTTGGCCTCCACCCCTTGCTTCTATATAAGTAGATCCATCTAGTAGCTTTTCCTGGGGATTTGTTTAGTTAAAAGTTAGCCAGTGCAACTTCGTGTACTTCGTTTGTGTCCAACGATCAGACCAAGACCGCTTACGGATCCCCACCATTATCTATACTTCATATATATTCGCAATATTCAGATTGCTTTATCATATTCTTGCTCGTTCTTCGATTGCTTGCAGGAATAGACCTTCGTGGTCAGGTTGATCGTGCTCCAGCGTGGTCAATAACCTCTCGGAGTTGGTTTAGCGATTGCTAAGGTGCAACGTCGTGCACGTTTGTAGTCGGATCGTCAAAGTCGTCTCCACCAAATCGATAGTTATCATCTCATCGAAAGATCGGGACACCCCCGCCTCTATCAAAACCAGTGATGAAATCCATACCAATTTTATCCCATTTCCATTCAGGAATAGCTAAAGGTTGAAGGGTGCTAGCAGGCCGTTGATGTTCTGCTTTTACACGACGACAGACGTCGCAACTATCAACAAACTGAGCAATGTCTCTCTTCATCCTAGTCCACCAGAACCTCTGGCGTAGGTGCTGATACATCTTGGTACTACCGGGATGAATGGTGAGAGGAGATTCATGAGCCTCCTTAAGGATCAACTACCGTAGATGTTGGTTCTTGGGAACCACTAAACGGTTCTCAAAGTACACAACACCATGATCATTTGTGGAGAAACATCTAGCAATATTCTCCTTGATCCTAGATATTCCTTTATCTCGCTTTTGGGCAGCGATGATTTGATCCGTAAGAGTAGGTTTCGCCACCAAGGTGGAAAGAAATCCTTGAGGAACGATGTGAAGATTAAGCTTCCGAAATTCCTCATGGAGAAGCGGTTGACTTTGTTGTAACATCAGATTGTTACAATAAGATTTACGACTTAGTGTATCAGCCATGACATTGGCCTTTCCTGGGGTGTAAGTTATCCCTAAGTCGAAATCTGTGATCAACTCGACCCAATGTCTTTGCCTGAGATTCAAATCCGGTTGGGTGAAGATGTACTTCAGACTTTGGTGATCGGTGAAGATTTTGCAACGATTACCGAGGAGGTAATGTCGCCAGGTTTTAAGTGCATAGACTACAGCTGCAAGCTCTAGATCATGAGTAGGATAATTCTCCTCATGTGGGTGCAATTGCCGTGAAGCGTAAGCAATTACGTGACGATCTTGCATAAGAATGCAACCTAGTCCTTGTCGTGAGGCGTCGCAATAGATAACAAAGTCCTCAGAGAAATCTGGTGGTACCAATACGGGAGCAGATGTCAGGCGTCTTTTCAGTTCCTGGAAGCTGTGCTCACATTGTGGGGTCCACTCGAACTTTTTATCTTTCTTGAGGAGTTCAGTTAGAGGTTTAGCAACCTTGGAGAAGTTCTCGACAAAGCGGCGACAATAGCTCGCTAAGCCAAGGAAACTCCGAACTTGCTTGACCGATTCAGGTGGAGTCCAATTAAGGACGACTTGAACTCGCTCGGGGTTAACAGCAATACCCTTACCAGAAATTACATGTCCTAGATAGGTCACTTCTGGCAACCAAAATTCGCACTTAGAAAATTTGGCACAAAGGCGATGCTCTCGAAGTTTCATCAACACTAGCCTTAGATGTTCGGCATGTTCTTCCTCGTTCTTGGAGTAGATGAGTATATCATCGAGGTAAACCACGAAGAATTTATCCAAATACTCCATGAAGATTGAGTTCATTAACCGAGAAAAAGTGGCTGGGGCGTTGGTTAAACCGAAGGACATGACGGTGTACTCGTATTGGCCATAACGAGTAACAAAGGCCGTTTTAGGAATGTCCCCGTTCCTGATTATGATTTGATGGTAGCCCAACCTCAAATCCATTTTAGAGAAGACTGAGGATCCAACGAGCTGATCATACAGGTCGTTGATCCTGGGGAGCGGATACTTGTTCTTGATTGTGACCAGGTTGACTGGTCGATAATCTACAACCATCCGATCCGTACCATCCTTCTTCTTGACGAAGAGAACGGGACAAGCCCATGGAGACGAACTAGGATGGATGAAACCCTTTTTCAAGGACTCATCGAGTTGTTTCTTAAGTTCGGCTAGTTCTAGTGGTGCCATTTTATAGGGTCTTCTAGAAATTGGGACAGTTCGTGGAATGAGATCTATTACGAACTCGACATCTCTGTCAGGTGGAACACCTGGCAATTCCTCTGGAAAGACATCCGGAAAGTCACGGACTACCGGAACGTCTTCGAGGTCTGGCAACGGGCTGGCGTTAAGAGAATATAGCTGTCACTTGGCTACTCGGGTCAAGACATTGACTATCTTTCCCAAAGGATGTGTGAGTTGAACATTCCTAGAGAAACAATCAATCTTGGCATGATGGGCTGACATCCAGTCCATACCCAAGATGATATTAATATCCAAAGATTTGAGAGCTATCAAAGATGCGAGAAAAACAAGTCTGTCGACTTGAATTTCATTCCCATGGCTTACTCTAGAAGTTTGCCATTTGGATCCCGGGGTTTGAATTACCATAGAGGTGGGCATCTCATAGAATGTGGTGTTATGCAGACGAGCATAGCTCTCGGATATAAATGAATGAGATGCTCCAGTATCGAAAAGAACAGATGCCGGGTGGCAGTTAACAAGGAGCGTACCGAGAACGACGTTGGGATCCTCTTGAGCTTCTTCAGCAGAGATACAGTTGACATGGCCACGTGTAGCGGTGGACGGCTTGGCGTAGAACACTTTCCCTGTCGGCTTGCCACGGCCAACAGCTTTTCCAGACTGGTTGGGGTTGGTCTGGGGGCACTCGCGCAGGTAGTGACCCGATTCCCCACACTTGAAGCATGTCACGGAGCTGGTGCGTGGAGGAGCATTGTTGGTTGGCCCACCATAGGGCCTGGCTGGTGTAAACTGTTGAGCGGGGCGAGGCGCCTGATAGGATGGCCTCGGTGTGAACCTGGGTGGCAGGGCAGTGTTAGGCACCCACACCCGACGCTTCTGAGGACCGGCACCGGATGAGGAACCCACGTCACGGCCATGCTTGCGTGTTGCCTCATAATCAGTCTGACCAGACTCAGCACTGATGGCTTTGTTTACAAGCTTCTGAAAAGATGTGCACTCATGCAGACGGAGGTCACGGCGAAGCTCAGGGCTAAGTCCCTTGCGGAACCTTGCTTGCTTCTTGGCATCAGTGGAAACTTCCTCAGTTGCATACCGTGCTAGGTTACCGAACTCCCTGCTGTATGCATCCACAGAGAGTCGACCTTGAGTGAAATTGCAGAACTCCTCACGTTTACGGTCCATAAGACCCTCCGGAATGTGATGTTCACGGAAAGCCTCGCTGAATTCAGCCCAAGTAGTGACCTGGCCCACTGGGCGCATGGCTCCATAGTTCTCCCACCATAGACTGGCGGGGCCTTCAAGATGATACGCAGCAAATGTGACCTTGTTAGCCTCAGCTACTAGCGCAGAACGCAGTTTGTGAGTAATAATGTGAAGCCAGTCATCGACGTCGAGAGGCTCGACGGAGTGGTGGAAAGTGGGTGGAATTAACTTGATGAAATCACTGAGTGACACCAAGTTATTCCTCTGATGGTGTGCTGTGTTTTGCTCGATGCTCTCCAACAAACGGTTGGTCTCCCGCTTGTTTCTCTCGGCTTCCAGCATAATTTCGGCCAGAGAGGGAGGGTGAGGCAGGTTTGTTTCCCCAACTCTGCTGCCTTCGGCCTGCTCTGGGGGAGCAGGGTTGGTGCGGGTGTTAACCATCTGATAGAGGCGGGGTGTCCCAATCTTTCGATGAGATGATACTACCGATTTGGTGGAGACGACTTTGACGATCCGACTACAAACGTGCACGACGTTGCGCCATAGCAATCGCTAAACCAATCTCCTGAGGTTATTGACCACGCCGGAGCACGATCAACCTGACCACGAAGGTCTATTCCTGCAAGCAATCGAAGAACGAGCAAGAATATGATAAAGGCAATCTGAATATTGCGAATATATATGAAGTATTGATAAAGGTGGGGATCCGTAAGCGGTCTTGGTCTGGTCGTTGGACACAAACGAAGTACACGAAGTTGCAATGGCTAACTTTTAACTAAACAAATCCCCCAGGAAAAGCTACTAGATGGATCTACTTTTATAGGAGCAAGGGGTGGCGGCCAAGGAGGTGGGAGGACGTCCCAAGGCAGCCTAAAACTAAATCTAGGTCGTACAAGGCCAATGGGCCCAAGTGGAGGTGATGTAACACTTTTGGACTTGTAGTTTGACTCGGATTCTGCTGCAGCATCAGATTGTTTCGTCCACAACTCAACGCTCCGGACGAATTTGAAGGTGATTCCAATTGGGTTGGAAAGTGCACGAAATCTAGTTTCCAACAAGAAAAGAATCACCCAATTCGGAGTCCGTATGAAAAACTTGTGTGCGTTTTGAGTCAGGTATGTCTGTGCAGTCCGAATCTGAATCCAGAACGTGAGAGACTTGGACTCTATCTTCTCTTGGGCCAAAAGTGACGTGAGAGAACTTTTTGGACAGCAAATAAACATCTCTTTCTTCCTTATCTTCATATGTGGATTGTACAAATGTCCCATACACCTGCAATTAGACAAAACACAAAAGTGTGTGAAGTATTTTTGTTCTGGATAACATAAATAGATTATTGAATAGTTTGCACTAGAAATCACCTGACAAATATGCATATATGCAATATTTTTGGTCATATCCAAGGTAGTCATGTCCTCTTCATCCTCCCCTTCTTGAAAATAAAGCCGTCCTCGGCGTTGCTTAATCTGAAATGTGGCTAACAAAAGAGACAAGGTGTACATGTTGTATATGTATATGTCATCCATTTTTACTTCCCTTGATTTTTGCATATATGACACATGAATAGATGAGTAACTTGCATAGTTCATAAAATCTAAAGCCAAAAAATTAGCACAAGAAGTAGAAGGCATGAAAATATTGCAACTCAGTTTGCACATATAAGTGAAGCTCTTATTCATTTCAAAAGATTGACAATGTTCATCATTAAACCATCCCAACATTGGTGAATAAACCTTACTTGCATCAAATTTACACGCTACAACATGCTTAAATAAGCAAACATGCAATAAGTCATTCAACACAGAATCATCACCAAGATTAGAGGTCATATCAAAATGATTAAACATTAGTTCTTTTGCATCAATAGTTAATTCAATGGGTGCACTCAAAATTGTTGGTATTTCAGTTGTTTGATCACATGGCAAAGTCAAATTATCAACGTAGTCCTCTAAAATAGGTGGTGTGATCAAAGTAGTGGGTAGCTCATCAGATGGTGCATTCAAATTGACAAGGCATTCATCATTCTCATGTAGAGATGGAAGATCAGTACATTTGTCATTACCTCTTATGATCAACTCAGATGATGTAGCCACTCTCGGGGGCGATGTGTCACATGGTGGAGGTGATGTAGTCCTGACAACAACGGATGTGGTTGTCATAGTATGCCTAGTAGTTGAAGGAACAATCATATCAACTCTTGGAATGTGCACCGTGCGCTTGTTCTCCTCGTGGCCAACACGTCGTTTTATTTCCTGTTCAGCTTTGCAAGCAAGATGAAACAAATGGTCCATAGGATAACACTCTTCATGAATTAGTATCTCTTGAATATCACGGTTTAATCCTCCCCAAAATCTATCCATAAAATCATCTTCACTTTCTTCTAAAGAGGAATGCAACAAGGTAGTTTGTAACTCATCATAATATTTTGTTACAGTTTCACTACCTTGTTTTAAGTGTTGCAACTTCTTAATCATGTCACGAGTATAATAAGCAGGGACGAAAGTATGTCGCATGGCAAGTTTCAAATCATCCCAAGTAGTAGGTATATAATCAGGGTGTAACCGACAATATTCACTCCACCAAACCAAAGCATAACCAGTGAAAGAGCCAACCGCAACCTTAACCTTTTTATGTTCATCGAAATTATGGGAAGCAAATATATTTTTTTATGTCGAACTCCCATTCAATAAATAAAGCAGGTTTAAAACGACCATTAAATGGTGGTATAGATACATTAACCTGATCATGTGCATTTGGATGTTTGTGCACCTCTCGTGACGGTTGTGGTATTTGCAAAGGTGGTGGCACGTCTCCCGCGATCGACAAAGCCCATGAATTGACTCTGGATCCTGTCATGATTAGTAGAACAAGAAACAAAACCCAAAAATAATGTTCCTATAACTACTAGGATGTGGTGGTAAAACGCTCACAGTAAAGCAAATATCAATGTCTTACAAGTTCTTACCATGCAGCAGGTGGTGATCGGCAACCAGCGGTGTCAAGTAACTCCGAATATTGAGTAAAGCGATTGCCAGGGGAGCGTACGTATACACGGTGTAGAAATATGTGGAGCTGGGTTGGCTATATATGGTAGCAAAAGATTAGCAATAATCAATCCAAAGATGCAATGTTGAATAAACGCTCAACGACGGTACTGTGCTGGTCCTAGGCTAGACCGGACTAGAGACGCGAGCCTAGAACACTAATGAGGTCACGGCGTAGCACAACTAGCATCAATGAACGATACTAAGTAGCTCTTGACAGCAAGATATAAGTGAAGATCACAATGGCAGTGAAGATAATGATGAAAAACAACTACCAAGCAGGATATACAACAACTCTCTCTCCAACTTTCCTCTTGAAAAGTTTGAGACAATTATCTGATAAATTCTTTCAAAGAATGCTACTAACTCAAGCTTTCCAATGCAAGAAGAATCACTCAATTCCGAGTTGATATGAGGAGTCAAAGAATTCTAAAACTGGCCTGAAAAATTGGAACAAGTTGTGTTCACGAACTTCGGAGGGCAAAAAGACCTATTTAGGAGCCGATTTTGAGGTGTCAAATATTGAACTTGCTTCTGCAACTATTTAGATGCGGCTTGTCGCTATCTTCAATTTGAGTACTCACGGAGCCAAAACTGACTTCGTATGAGGAAGATACACCTGTTTTACTGAACAGTGCGCAAAACAGATTCCAATCCGAATTCAGGTACGAGATTGATTCTAGATAGATCCAATTTTTTTCTCTCTTTTTTTTTCTCACGCTTTTTTTTCTTTTTCTTTTCCCTCTTTTTCTTTTTTTTCTTTCCTTTTTTCTCTCTTTTTTTTTCTTTATATTCTTTTTCTCCCTCTTTCCAAGACAAACTAGATAAGATGCAGATTCGATCAGGCGAAGATGTGAGTGACCTCAACTATGATTATGACAATAAACAGTGTGTAGCACGTGGTGGAAATTGGTGGATGGGATGGTGGACAGCGGATGGGATAATGATGCAGCGGCTGCGTGACTAATTTGAACAGAACTCGAAACTCTAAAGGAACTAGACACTAAGACCAGCAACTCAACACGGCGATGCAACCGATAATTCAATAATGCAAACAATGAAAAGAAAATTGCAAAGGCTCAGTCTGGCTAGGACAAAGGATGAATAGATCTAACTTTTGTTTTGTGGCTTTTTCTTGGACAATAGGTAAGAAAATAAATCTAATCTAGGAAAAACTGGAAATTCTCACCGAGCAACCTGAAAACTGATACCACTTGATAGAGGCGGGGTGTCCCAATCTTTCGATGAGATGATACTACCGATTTGGTGGAGACGACTTTGACGATCCGACTACAAACGTGCACGACGTTGCGCCATAGCAATCGCTAAACCAATCTCCTGAGGTTATTGACCACGCCGGAGCACGATCAACCTGACCACGAAGGTCTATTCCTGCAAGCAATCGAAGAACGAGCAAGAATATGATAAAGGCAATCTGAATATTGCGAATATATATGAAGTATTGATAAAGGTGGGGATCCGTAAGCGGTCTTGGTCTGGTCGTTGGACACAAACGAAGTACACGAAGTTGCAATGGCTAACTTTTAACTAAACAAATCCCCCAGGAAAAGCTACTAGATGGATCTACTTTTATAGGAGCAAGGGGTGGCGGCCAAGGAGGTGGGAGGACGTCCCAAGGCAGCCTAAAACTAAATCTAGGTCGTACAAGGCCAATGGGCCCAAGTGGAGGTGATGTAACACTTTTGGACTTGTAGTTTGACTCGGATTCTGCTGCAGCATCAGATTGTTTCGTCCACAACTCAACGCTCCGGACGAATTTGAAGGTGATTCCAATTGGGTTGGAAAGTGCACGAAATCTAGTTTCCAACAAGAAAAGAATCACCCAATTCGGAGTCCGTATGAAAAACTTGTGTGCGTTTTGAGTCAGGTATGTCTGTGCAGTCCGAATCTGAATCCAGAACGTGAGAGACTTGGACTCTATCTTCTCTTGGGCCAAAAGTGACGTGAGAGAACTTTTTGGACAGCAAATAAACATCTCTTTCTTCCTTATCTTCATATGTGGATTGTACAAATGTCCCATACACCTGCAATTAGACAAAACACAAAAGTGTGTGAAGTATTTTTGTTCTGGATAACATAAATAGATTATTGAATAGTTTGCACTAGAAATCACCTGACAAATATGCATATATGCAATATTTTTGGTCATATCCAAGGTAGTCATGTCCTCTTCACCATCCTAGGAAAACAAGACAATGCTTAAGTCCAGGATGATAGGATTCTAACATAGAAATATAGAATGTAATGGATAACTTGGAATGTAATATGATCATCCGTATGACATGGTAGATACAGAAACTGCTTCTTTTATTCCATCGTCATACACACCATACAAGGTTTAGTACAGAACCAAACAAAGTACTACTACGGTGAAAAGAGGATTACATCTCATCGGAGGCATTCCAAGCTCCTATACATTATTTTTCTACACCTCCGGAAGGCGGGACAGGCTAAGTCATATCCCACGAGTCACGTAGGACGGTGGACGATACAACTAGTACGATACTAGTGATACTACTACTAACTCAGACAGCTCCGTAGTAGTCTTCAGAGAAGTCACCACCATAGCCTGGAAGCTCAACGTGATCATCCGGAAGCAGTCGGTCCCGTGGAGCTTGTGGACCATAGGGGCTAGGATGAGGTCTTGGACCAACAAATGGTGGCCTGCGGGGACCATGAGGTGGGGTGATGCCTCCTACATCACGCCAATCCATCATGTCTGGCAGAGCAGATCTCACAGGATAGAGATCTCGCATATCCATATATCCAGCTTGCACAGCCGGTGCAAACCGAGTCAAAGTGGCCCAATGATCAGCACGGGTATTGAAAAGCTCTAGTCTCAAGGCTCGATTTTCACGGTCCTTGTCTTCAAGCAACTGTGCAGTGGTGCGGGTCAGTGAATCCTCCTGAGTGGAGTCAGCATAGATAGCCTGGAGATACCCTTGTGCTCCCGGGAGTGAAGCTGGCATATACCGGAAGTCGGAGTCCCAAAATAGGCCAGTCCTGACTCGCATGATGGTCATCATAGAGTAGGCAGCATCCTGCACAGCCATCTCAATAGTAACCCCGAGTCCATAGGAGCAGTGGAGGGGCTCGGTAGATCCAGGATAAGCTGGAAATATCCTGACAGTGCAAAAATATTGACTTTGATTAAAGTCTTGGAATTGCTCTTCGATCGTGTACTCAGGATACCAACGGTATCCAGCCTCAGTCATTACCCTGACCAACATGGCAGTATGGCCGGGTACATCTAGGCATCGAGTCAAACGAACCACTTGATTCTGAGGACGGGAAGCCATCTGGAGCATGATAAACACAAGACATTAGAATTTCTAGCAGAAATTGGACAGCATAACGACTGTAAATGCTCAAAAAGGATTTTGAGACATTTTGCAAAGAATTGCATAGACACTCAACAACATCATATCAAGGTTCTGGGTCCGTCTTAACAACATAATGGGGTGGTAGAACTGAACTAGGCTTGTATCCATCAAACCTATAAGGTACTACTGATTAATAACACGTGAACCTGATAGAGAGAAGAGATCCTAATTCCTTAACCCCCGGTGGAAGAATAGACTGACTCAGATCAGAAAGTCATGAGATAAAGGAGTAAAAAGAGCCTTACGTTCCAACCCACAATCAATTCCCCTACATATAACTAAAGCATTTCTAGACTCAACATCGACCAGTTTGGCTTGGAGAACCTACAGGCAGTCCAGCTCTGATGCCAACGCTGTCAGGACCCCGAGTCGATGCCACATCGATCTAGCATGTAACACCTCATATCACTTTGCGGCCTCACGCACGGTATTCCCACGGGTGTCGTCTTACCTTTGCCCGGGACCGTTTGCGCCTTTTGGCACACGTATATGATAGTGTCGCTAGCATCCATATGGTAAGGAGCCTGGGCTGACATGGCTAGTCGTAAACCCAAAGTGGCACAGACTTACAGGGACAGGCATCCATGACCCAGCATCGAACGTGTCGGTCATCAGCAAGTGAATCCGGGCTGTAGCACTGGGCTAGCAGGACTCTAGTAAACCGGGCTGTAGCGGGCTAACAGGACTCCGGTACTCATCGCGTGACATTTCCCGGAAGGGACAGACACAGGAACGAAGAAGGACACATGCCGGCCAGCCTAAGTGTTCCGGAGCAGTAGCAAGCTACCAAGGCTCAGTGGAGACACTAGGAGACATTTCCCGGTAAGAGAGGCTACTAAGAATAAACAACTAGATAGTCAGATCCCACACATACCAAGCATTTCAATCATACACACAATATGCTTGATATGTGCAAATACAACAAGGCATCACAACATGACTCTACGACACAAGTACTTTATTTAAGGGCTCAGAGAGCCATACATAGCATACACACAAGTACGGGTCACACGACCCACATTCAAGTCATACAAGCATACAAGCCAACAGCGGAAGTAACTTGTCTGAGTACAGACAACTAGTGAAATAAAAGAGGCTTGGAAAGCCTGGCTATACTACGTGGTCCTTCACAAGCTCAGGGTCACCACCTGGGCCTCAGTCTACTCATTGATGCCAACGTCTATGAAGAACCCATCAGAAGGGGTTGCAACGTCTTCTGAAAAATGTAAATTGAAGCAACATGAGTACAAAGGACTCAGCAAGACTTACATCAGATCCTACATACATGCACATATCAAGAAGGGTTGGTGGGGTTATTGCAGCAAGCCAGCTTTGACTCTTGGCTAAGCTATCCTACGATACACCAACTTGAAATGGTTTTGCGCACACGAGTCCACTACTCACCACTTCAATACACCACCGAGGATCCACCTCCGTCATCCTACGGAAGAGCCATCCTCGGCACTCACGCTTATCTTGAGATTTTTAGTAGTATCCATTTACTTGTCTATGAACTGTATAGGAAACCAAGTAGTCCTTTACCGCGGACGCGGCTATTCGAATAGATAATGTTAACCCTACAGGGGTGTACTTCTTCATACATGTTTCCACCACTTAGCGTCTGCACACGACATGTGCTCGGCAGACTTCAAGCGAAAGCCGATGTGGGTGTAGACCACGACCAACCTAAACACCTAAGTCTCTAGTCCAGGTTTATCGCCTATCCAGGTTCCATCCGCAGGGAGTCCGGTCGAGGTTTCCACATACGGCCCCGAACGATGTGTACAGGGTTCCCGAGATACCTAACGGGTATCCGGTACACCGTGCCACGTACCTACCGCATCATAGGCCACCCCGCGGGTCAGCGCTGTCCACGGCCTCCAGTAAGCTACAAACACCAGAAACTACTTGCAACTCCTCGACAAAGGACTAGGGTGAATAAGAAGTCGAGCGGGGTCATATTTCAGGGCCCAATGCATGGTAGTAGCTGAATTTTAAATCACACATACAGATCTCAGTGCTTAAGGTCGGCTTCAATGAAACAACCCACCATGTACTCCTACATGGCCTCTCATCGATACCTTTACCAAATCGTGTTCACCGCATCACTCTTATTACCGGCATGATCATTTCACTCTAGCCCATCACCCAGATGAACCAGACCTGACACGACTCTAAGCATAGCAGGCATAGCAAGGTAGGAACAACACATACATATGGCTCAATCAACTCCTACACATGCTAGTGGGTTTCATCTAGTTACTGTGGCAATGACAGGTCATGCAGAGGAAATGGGTTCAACTACCGTAGCACACAGCAGTTTGAAACGTGTTGTCTTAATGCAGTAAAAGAGAGCAGAAGCGAGAACATGGGATTGTATCGATATGATCAAATGGTTGGTTGCTTGCCTGATGGGTCGATGCACTGATATTGATCTTCGCTAGGGTAATCGTGGTACTCCTCGGAGGCAGAACCTGCCGCAAAGAGCACCAATACACAACATCACCAAACAATATGAAACAATATGATGCATGCATGAGACATGGCAAAATGAGTGTATTGGGCTAATGCAACTAAGACCGGATGCGTTTGAACCATTTTGAATCAAAGATTCAAGTTTCAAACTCATACATGGCCCTTATAAGTGCTTTATCTTGTTCTGCACTAAACATCAGGTAAGCTTGCTTAAACATGCAAGAAACCAGTACAGATGGATAGATTGGATTTTTCTGATCATTTTTCATATATAAAACTTTGCATTTGGAGTTACAGATTAAATTCTATGATTTTTTAAAGTTTGGGGTATTTACTGGAATTTCCTGTGTAATAATAATTCCAATAAATAAATTATTGCGTCAGCATTACGTCAGGATGACGTCAGCGGTCAACGGAACAGTCCAGGTCAACCCTGACTAGTGGGTCCCGTGTGTCAGTGTAATTAGTTTAACTAAATATTAATTAAAACTAATCCTGATAGTTAACAGGGCTGGGCCCCACCTGTCATTGACCCAGGGGGGTCAAACCGGGCCCACTCGTGGTCAAATGGAGGGTCAGCGGGGTCAACTCATCGGCATTTAGCCGTCGGCGAGGCCGAACGCGGCGGCGAGAGTGGTTTTGTGCATTCCGGCGACCACAAGAGCCGTGGAGGGCATCTACGTGTAGCTGGGGGCAAGCCGCAGCTCTTGGTGGCATTGGTTGGGCTCGGGGTGGCCGGAAACGGCGCCGGCGTCGATGTTGGCGGTCACCGGAGTTCGGGTGAGGTCGAACTCGACACTAGGGGGCACGGCGAGGCGCGTGGAGTGATGCTACGGGTTCCTGCGGGTGCGGTGAGTGCGATGGACACGGTGGTGTGGCCGGTGGTTGGCCGGAGACACGTCGGCGACGAGCTCGGCGGCGGTGCGTGCGGTGAAGCTTCGTGCGCTCGCTGTGGTGCACGAGAGCGAGAGAGGAAAGGGGGGAGAGGTAGCCGGGCTCACGGCGATCTCGAGGAACCAGACGGCGCGGTCAGGGATGAGCTGGTGCGGTGGTGACGGCGAAGGGGATCTCCGGTGACGGCGGAGTCGGGCGAGGTCGGTGCAGTGGCTTCGGGGCACGCAAGCGCTCGGGGCTCGACTAGCTCGAAGGAGAGGAGGGCGGCAGAGCTCCTGGACATGGCGGCGCGGCGCGAGGACGACGGAGAGCGCGACTACGACGACGGTGCGGCTGCGGTGGCGTCGGCCATGGCGTGGGGGAGCGAGGGAGAGGAGCTGGGGGCGAATGGGTGTGTCCACGGGGTTCGGGGCACGACGTGGAGCTCATCCAGGCCAGCGGAGAGGCGAGGGGAGGAACAGGGCGGCGGGCAGCTACGTGGCGCGCGCTGGCGCCGCCGTCGAGCACCTGCCTGCCTGCCTGGCAAAGGCAGGCAGCTCGCTGGAGCGGCTGCTGGGCTGGGCCGGCTAGGTGGGCTGGCTGGTGGGCTGCCAGGTTAGTTCCCTCTCTCTCTTTTTATTTATCTTTTTCTATATATTCTATAGCTTTGTGGACTTTCTAAAAATACCTAGACAACTCCAAAATACACCAAACTGCTCATGGCCATTAACTGGAATATATCCAGCATGGAACATTTTAGTTTGGGATTATTTGAGCATTTAAAATAATTTATATAATTTAAATGCCCAAACTCAAATACTTATGATTTAATTCAAAAACCTTAGGCTGACCTAGAAAATTGAGCACCACTTTTGGCAGAGGTTCTGAACCAAGACAAAAATGATGGACATTTTAGAAGGGCATTTCAGGTTCATTGAAAATATTTTTAATAAACCCTAGTTGGTTTCAGAGGGGGCTGGGGGTTCTGTCATCCCCATTTCAAGTTTCTGTTGAGAAAAATAGACATGATGCAACACTCTAATGCATGAACTAGCTAGGGTGTGACAGAAGAGCTGCGGGCGCCGGCCATGCTGGAGTGGTTTTTTCGGGCGCGCTCCAATGATTCCTCGCTTGGGGAAGATGGTCTGGATTGGATCTGAAGATCCCCGTCTGATGTAGGGTGAAACCCTATGGTGACGATCTTTCACGTTTGGAGTGGATCCTACGGGGAATCACGAAGAACACACGGAAGCACAAAGGGGAAACACGGGGAAAACAAGGGGAATCACGAAACCGACAAGGCATCAATCACACAAGTGCTAGATCACCGAACACATAAGGTAGCACAAGATTCAAAATCAACAAAGGAAAGGTACAAAGGTAGCCGTTCTTCTCCGAGAGGAGGTCTTGAATCCACGAGGGGATCTTCCCGTAAAGGCGTCTTGAATCCAAGTGGATCTTCTCCGAAGAGGCCGCGGTCTCTCACGAGGAGGAGATCCGATGGATGAGCGAAGCTCTATCTCACAAATGAGCTTCGGCCCAACACGAGATCAGCATACAGGCATCAGACGTCCGGAGGTTACCGGTCGTTCGGAGGCTTGAGAGGGTCCGGACGTCCGGTACTCTTCGGACTTTCATAGATTCGGCTCGGGTGTGGTAGTGTCGGACGTCCGAAGGAGGCCGGTCGTCCGGTGCCTGGAGTTTGTCGGACGTTCAGTCCTGGTCGGACGTCCGGCCGCTGTAGCATTTGCTGGCCGGGTTTCCTTGGGCTGTTGTGACCTTCAGGTGCCGGACGTCCGGGCTGGACCGGTCATCCGATGGCTGTATCTTCGGGCAGCTTCGTCTCTTGGTCCTTGTACTTGGCGTCCTCGCTTGCTCTTCCGTTGGATGTGGTGGCTTCGTGGCTTTCCTCCGAGTACCTGATCATGCATAGAACACACGTTGGAGGTAGTAGCCATGTCTCACATATAAAAAGTGAAGGTTCGGAAAGGAGAGAGTTCACCTTGTGTCCAATGGCGTCTAGTTGAGGTCTCGTCATAAGTCCTCTTGGGGTTTGGAGAGTAGTCGGAGTGTACATGGGGATGAACGTGGGATGCTCCGCATCATCTCCCCCCCCCCCCTTGGGAAAGATCCGACCTCGGATCAAGATCCTCATCACCATGGAAACGGTTGTCGTAGACGAACTTGTAGTTGGACGAAGTTGAAGACATGGCGCAATCCAGGTAGTCCAAGGTGTCTCCGGAGTGATAGACATGCAAAAAGAGCAAACACAAGCAACACTCGGAAATACAATGGTTAGCGCACACAAAGTGTCCATCATGCAAGAATGAGTCCGTGCGGCAAGATAGGTCGTGACAAAGCGCATGAAGCTTATCAAGATGATCTAGAATGAGATGCAAAGGATTCATGGGAGGAAATGCAATCATTGTGCACACAAATGTGTTGTAAATATGATCAATGCAACCACGGTGCAAAATGATGTCATAGTGAGACGGTTTGTCAATAGCATGAATATGGCAATGGATGCTCAACATGTGTATGTTATCATGCAATTTATGGAAGGCAATGTGATCATTATGTATGAATATGCCATCAAGGAAGATCACAACAAATTTGTTAAGGAAGTGAACAAGCTCATATATCATGGATGACATGGGAATACAAGATGCAACAAGGCAATCATAATGTGAGTCAATCCATGCATGGAGTGCAAACTTGTGGTGAGTATGATATGTCCATCGAGCATGACATGTATGAGCACACTCAACAAATATGGAGGTGTTGGTGTACCAAAGCTCGATGTCGAGGCATGAGTGGAGTTCCGAAGGTGCATCCAATAAGTGTGAGCGCTCCTCAATGTGAAGGCCCATGTAGCCAATGTCCAATGTCGCTCCTCCGTTCACGAGATGTATCATGTAGACAACAAGAAGGAAACAACAATGAAAGAGTGACCCATCCAATATGCGTATTTGAGGATGGCTCAAAGAGAAGGAGGTCACCTTTAGGAGTTTCTCAAGGATGATGGAGTCGTGCATCTTGTATGCCTTCACATAACCAATATGTCTCGTGGTGGTACCGCCTTGTAAATCCTTCAAAATACCCAAAGAACATGACAAACACTTGGAAAAACAATTGAGGTTAGCGAAATGGCAAAACCAATCATTCGTGTGGTAAGATACCCAACAAGTGTATGTATCATGCTCATCATAAGAAATGACAAGGGAGTATTGCATAGTATGGAGGCATATGATGCGAGAACAACCAAATACAATAGGCTCAATCAAACAAGCATGCATCACAAGTAAAGTGTCAAAGTCTCTAAGATCAATAAGCATAGTATGGTTGCACTCAATACAAGTGGATATGAAAGAGGAAACTAATGGACACAAGAGACAATGATCAAGATATATCAGGTGAGAGGCATGAGCATATATGTCATCAACCCAAGAAAGCGAGTAAGAGTGGAACATGGGTGATGCAACCAAGCAAGCAATCATAGCAATCAAGTCAAGCAAGCTAGTAGTGCGAAGATGCAACATACTAGGAGGAATCATGGCAAGCATGTCATGTGTGCAAATAGTGGACATGAATAATGCACATGACATATCACAAGCATGAAAGCAAGATTTGAGTAGAATGGCATGAATGTATTAGTGAGAGGCCATATGTAAATAGCAATGGGGCATCATGACTGTCCCAACAAAATAAGCATCAATAGCATGGGGCACATGATAAACATCGCAAAAGGAACAAGGATCTCCACCAAGCATGCAAATACACATAGGAATATCATAATGGTGCATGATGGGTAAATGCAAGCAAGGGTCACAATTGCATGGCAAAGGCATAGAAAGAGGCATAGCATGCAAAGTGAACACAATAGTATGGGCATAGGGGGACAAATGGTAAATAGCCCAAAGCCGTGTGAGAGCCAAGTAAAAGAGATGCGCGTAGTCCTTGCGCGAAGGGAACGGTGATAAGGATAGTCCACGGGATCCCAAAGCATCGTTGCTCTCAAGAGCTCGTTTCGTCAACTCTTGGGATTGAGAGGTTGACGAGTATACATGAGTACCTACTTAAAAAAAAGACAAAGGAAAAATGGTGTGTGCATGGTATATGTACACATCATCCATCATGATGCGCACTTGCATGTGTCGGTTAACACAAAATATCCCATGCTCAAATAAATGAGATGTGTGATATAAAAACATGTCATCCATCATGATAGGTTTTTTATTATTTATAGCATAATGGTGACTCAAATTGTGTAATGCATCATGAGCAATATCTAGAGCATTGTTATTCATGGAATGCATATGGTGTACACTATCATGGGAATCATGCAAGTATGAAATGCATCAAGATCTCCTAATATGTATGAGGAAACTATGGGGGTCTCCTCATGAGCAATAGTGGAAACATCACATGGAGAATATTGACAAGATCTGAAATAATGCATATTTGGAACAATGTGATCATGGCATGACATAGTAGATGAATTGCGCAAATCATGTAAAGGAAGCATGGCAATATCATCACATGACAAACAAAAGCCAATGACCATCATGTCGTCATCTATGCCATAAGTGCAAATGGGGCTTATTTTAATGGGGCATGCATAGTTACTATGTTGAAATTGAAATGATGCAATATGGGAGATCTCACTCGTAGCCTATGACAAGTTCAATGGATTGTCAAACATGAAGTGACCAATAGAATTTTCACAAGATATCCTATGAAGCATAGCATCACAACTAGGCAACTCAACATGCTCATCATCATATTCATCAAAAATAGGTAAGTCAAGGCAAGAAGAAGTTTCACTAGCATGAAGCATGGTAATAGGTGGGTCAACATCATGGGAGCAATCGATGTCAAGATAGTCCACTAGTAGGACAAGAGAAGCACCATCACCTATGTTACCTTTGGAGCATCGCTCATGTGTTGTAGGTGAGGCGTTGAAGATCGTCTTGTTGTCATCTTCATGTTGATGGAACCATGTGGGGGTGCATCATCGTCCACCATGGCCATCGGTGTCTCTGTTGGAGGGAAGGACTCGTCGAGGGTAGGCATGTCGTCATGTAGGAGGCCTAGCACCAAAGAAGAAAACACACTAGGAGTAGAGGTTAAGACGTTAGAAATCATAGTGGACTCACATGCCGTCTCAACTACCTCACTCACTATGTGTTGTGGCTCACACACTCCCTCAAGGATGCTCTCACTCATATAGTTGGTGGGGTCACCAAAATGGCGCTCAACCTCACATAGGATGTGTGGCATGCTCTCATGTGTGGGGCTAGTGGTGGTCACACTCATCCTCTTATAGGAAATTGATAGAGGCAAAGGTGTCCCGTCTTTCGATGAGATGATGGATATCGCTTTGGTGGAAGTCGACTTTGACGATCCGACTACGAACGTGCGAGGACGTCGCGCCTTAGCAATCGCTAAACCAACTCCGAGAGGTTATTGACCACGCTGGAGCACGATCAACCTGACCACGAGGGTCTGTTTCCTGCGAGCAAACGAAGAACAAGCAAGAAACTAAGATTGCAATCTGGATATTGCGAATATAAGATGAAAGCTTTATTGATCAAGGTGGGGTTCTGTGACGCCTTTGTCTGGTCCTTGAACACAAACGAAGTACGCGAAGTTGCAGCTATGGCGAACTTTAATCTAAACAAAACCCAAAGTCTAAACGGTGCCCTAAGGGCTGTATATATGGAGGAAGAGAGGGGGAATTTCGTGGCCCTTGGTGGAGGGGTCCGAAATCAACCCTATCTCTGGTTTCCCCACACATACGGACTCTAAAAATAGCCTATACTTATGTATTTCGAAATTACATGGGCCTGGCCCAATAAAAAGGTGACGCAGCACCTATAATAGCCTCGGGACGAAATTTATGAAGTGGCATCTTGTATATTTCGTCCAAGGCTTCATGCACCCATTATGGTGGCTTCAAAGTCCTAAAATCATCACTTGTAACTCCGTTCTTGTTCCCCTTGCGCATAGCATCATCTCCATGCTTGTTCTTGCTCCAATGTTCATCCTTCTCCAAGCTAGGCCCTTCATTTGTAAGCAAAACAAATGTATCCAATTTAGACAGCATCATATTCTCATGAACATTATAATCATTACCAAGAAACGAAAGTACCTGATAATTTAATTGGCGTGCGCGAGCTCTAGTAATTGGTCTCGTATATGTAGCAGTAGGGGCTGTGGATGTAACAATGGTATTGATGTCCTCATCATCCTCCCCTTCTTGAAATGAAGTCGTCCTCGACGGAAGCTCATCTTCCTCACCCAAATAAGGCTTCAAATTTGCAATGTTAAAAGTGGGACTAACCCCAAAATCTGCAGGCAGCTCAAGTTTATATGCATTATCATTTATTTTCTCTAACACCTTAAAGGGACCATCAGCACGTGGCATTAGCTTTGATTTGCGCAAATTAGGAAATCTATCCTTACGCAAATGTAACCAAACAAGATCTCCAGGTGCAAACACAACATGTTTTCTACCCTTATCTCCAGCAAGTTTATATTTAGCATTCATACGCTCAATGTTTTCCTTAGTTAACTCATGCATTTTTAAAATCAATTCAGCACGTTGTTTAGCATCAAAATTAACCTTCTCCGAAGATGGAAGAGGCAACAAATCAATAGGTGCACGAGGTAGGAAACCATACACAACTTAAAAAGGGCACATCTTAGTAGTAGAATGCAATGAACGATTATAAGCAAATTCAATATGAGGCGAGCATTCCTCCCACATTTTCTTATTATTCTTCAAAACAGCCCTAAGCATAGTAGACAACGTTCTATTGACTACTTCAGTTTGTCCATCAGTTTGGGGGTGACAAGTAGTACTAAAAAGCAGTTTAGTCCCCAACTTAGCCCATAAACATCTCCAAAAGTGGCTAAGAAATTTAGTATCACGATCTCAAACAATAGTATTTGGCACACTATGCAAGCGAATAACTTCACGAAAGAACAAATCAGCAACATTAACAGCATCATCGCTTTTATGACATGGTATAAAGTGTGCCATTTTCGAGAATCTATCCACGACAACAAATATGCTATCCCTTCCCTTCTTTGTTTGAGGTAAACCTAAAACAAAGTCCATAGATATATCCTCCCAAGGAACACTAGGTACAGGCAAAGGCATATATAAACCATGAGGATTGAGTCGTGACTTAGCTTTTTGACATGTAGTGCATCGAGCAATAAAACGCTCAACATCCCGTCTCATCTTTGGCCAAAAGAAATGTGTAGCAAGTACGTCCTCCGTCTTTTTCACGCCAAAGTGTCCCATTAATCCTCCTCCATGCGCCTCCTGCAACAACAAAAGACGAACGGAGCTAGCTGGAATGCATAGCTTGTTAGCACGAAACACAAATCCATCGTTAACGACATACTTGTTCCACATTCTACCTTCTTTACAATTCTGCATTACATCTTTAAAATCAGCATCATGCACATATTGATCTTTGATGGTCTCCAAACCAAATATTTTGAAGTCAAGTTGTGAAAGCATAGTATAGCGACGAGACAATGCATCAGCAATAACATTTTCTTTTCCCTTCTTGTGTTTAATGACATAAGGGAAAGTCTCAATGAATTCAACCCATTTAGCATGTCTATGATTCAGTTTAGCTTGACTTTTAATATGTTTCAAAGATTCATGATCAGAATGTATAACAAATTCTTTGGGCCATAAATAATGTTGCCATGTTTCTAAAGTCCGAACAAGAGCATATAATTCTTTATCATAAGTAGAATAATTCAGACTAGGCCCACTCAATTTTTCAGAAAAGTATGCAACAGGTTTGCCATCTTGTAATAACACACCTCCTAATCCAATTCCACTAGCATCACATTCAAGCTCAAAAGTCTTACTAAAATCAGGAAGTTGGAGTAAAGGAGCATGTGTCAACTTATCTTTCAATACCGTGAAGGCTTCTTCCTGTGCGGTACCCCAAACAAAAGGCACATCCTTCTTTGTAAGCTCGTTGAGAGGTGCAGCAATGGTGCTGAAATCTCTCACAAAACGCCTATAGAATCCAGCGAGGCCAAGAAAACTCCTCACTTGTGTGACCGTTTTGGGCTGCGGCCAACTCTCAATAGCTTCAATCTTGGCTTTATCAACTTCAATTCCCTGTGGAGTAACAACATAGCCAAGAAAAGATACTCGGTCGGTGCAAAAGGTGCACTTCCCAAGGTTACCAAACAAACGTGCATCACGTAGAGCAATAAAAACAGCACGTAAATGTTCCAAATGTTCCTCCAAAGATCTGCTATAAATCAATATGTCATCAAAGTAAACTACCACAAATCGTCCAATGAAAGCACGTAAAACTTCGTTCATTAATCTCATGATAGTACTGATAGAGGCAAAGGTGTCCCGTCTTTCGATGAGATGGTGGATTTCGCTTTGGTGGAAGTCGACTTTGACGATCCGACTACGAACGTGCGAGGACGTCGCGCCTTAGCAATCGCTAAACCAACTCCGAGAGGTTATTGACCACGCCGGAGCACGATCAACCTGACCACGAAGGTCTGTTTCCTGCGAGCAAACAAAGAACAAGCAAGAAACTAAGATTGCAATCTGGATATTGCGAATATAAGATGAAAGCTTTATTGATCAAGGTGGGGTTCTGTGACGCCTTTGTCTGGTCGTTGAACACAAACGAAGTACGCGAAGTTGCAGCTATGGCGAACTTTTAATCTAAACAAAACCCAAAGTCTAAACGATGCCCTAAGGGCTGTATATATGGAGGAAGAGGGGGGGAATTTCGTGGCCCTTGGTGGAGGGGTCCGAAATCAACCCTATCTCTTGTTTCCCCACACATACGGACTCTAAAAATAGCCTATACTTATGTATTTCGAAATTACATGGGCCTGGCCCAATAATAAGGTGACGCAGCACCTAAAATAGCCTCGGGACGAAATTTATGAAGTGGCATCTTGTATATTTCGTCCAAGGCTTCATGCACCCATTATGGTGGCTTCAAAGTCCTGAAATCATCACTTCTAACTCCGTTCTTGTTCTTGCTCCAATGTTCATCCTTCTCCAAGCTAGGCCCTTCATTTGTAAGCAAAACAAATGTATCCAATTTAGGCAGCATCATATTCTCATGAACATTAGAATCATTACCAAGAAACGAAAGTACCTGGTAGTTTAGTTGGCGTGCACGAGCTCTAGTAATTGGTCCAGTATGTATAGCAGCAGGGGCTGTGGGTGTAACAATTGTATTGATGTCCTCATCATCCTCCCCTTCTTGAAATGAAGTCGTCCTCAACGGAAGTTCATCTTCCTCACCCAAATAAGGCTTCAAATCTGCAATGTTAAAAGTGGGACTAACCCCAAAATCTGCAGGCAGCTCAAGTTTATATGCATTATCATTTATTTTCTCTAACACCTTAAAGGGACCATCAGCACGTGGCATTAACTTTGATTTGCGCAAATCAGGAAATCTATCCTTACGCAAATGTAACCAAACAAGATCTCCAGGTGCAAACACAACATGTTTTCTACCCTTATCTCCAGCAAGTTTATATTTAGCATTCATGCGCTCAATGTTTTCCTTAGTTAACTCATGCATTTTTAAAATCAATTCAGCGCGTTGTTTAGCATCAAAATTAACCTTCTCCGAAGATGGAAGAGGCAACAAATCAATAGGTGCACGAGGTAGGAAACCATACACAACTTCAAAAGGGCACATCTTAGTAGTAGAATGCAATGAACGATTATAAGCAAATTCAATATGAGGCAAGCATTCCTCCCACATTTTCTTATTATTCTTCAAAACAGCCCTAAGCATAGTAGACAACGTTCTATTGACTACTTCAGTTTGTCCATCAGTTTGGGGGTGACAAGTAGTACTAAAAAGCAGTTTAGTCCCCAACTTAGCCCATAAACATCTCCAAAAGTGGCTAAGAAATTTAGTATCACGATCTCAAACAATAGTATTTGGCACACCATGCAAGCGAATAATTTCACGAAAGAACAAATCAGCAACATTAACAGCATCATCGCTTTTATGACATGGTATAAAGTGTGCCATTTTCGAGAATCTATCCACGACAACAAATATGCTATCCCTCCCCTTCTTTGTTCGAGGTAAACCTAAAACAAAGTCCATAGATATATCCTCCCAAGGAACACTAGGTACAGGCAAAGGCATATATAAACCATGAGGATTGAGTCGTGACTTAGCTTTTTGACATGTAGTGCAGCGAGCAATAAAACGCTCAACATCCCGTCTCATCTTTGGCCAAAAGAAATGTGTAGCAAGTACGTCCTCCGTCTTCTTCACGCCAAAGTGTCCCATTAATCCTCCTCCATGCGCCTCCTGCAACAACAAAAGACGAACGGAGCTAGCTGGAATGCATAGCTTGTTAGCACGAAACACAAATCCATCGTTAACAACAAACTTGTTCCACATTCTTCCTTCTTTACAATTCTGCATTACATCTTAAAAATCAGCATCATGCACATATTGATCTTTGATGGTCTCCAAACCAAATATTTTGAAGTCAAGTTGTGAAAGCATAGTATAGCGACGAGACAATGCATCAGCAATAACATTTTCTTTTCCCTTCTTGTGTTTAATGACATAAGGGAAAGTCTCAATGAATTCAACCCATTTAGCATGTCTACGATTCAGTTTAGCTTGACTTTTAATATGTTTCAAAGATTCATGATCGGAATGTATAACAAATTCTTTGGGCCATAAATAATGTTGCCATGTTTCTAAAGTCCGAACAAGAGCATATAATTCTTTATCATAAGTAGAATAATTCAGACTAGGCCCACTCAATTTTTCAGAAAAGTATGCAACAGGTTTGCCATCTTGTAATAACACACCTCCTAATCCAATTCCACTAGCATCACATTCAAGCTCAAAAGTCTTATTAAAATCAGGAAGTTGGAGTAAAGGAGCATGTGTCAACTTATCTTTCAATACCGAGAAGGCTTCTTCCTGTGCGGTACCCCAAAGAAAAGACACATCTTTCTTTGTAAGCTCATTGAGAGGTGCAACAATGGTGCTGAAATCTCTCACAAAACGCCTATAGAATCCAGCGAGGCCAAGAAAACTCCTCACTTGTGTGACCGTTTTGGGCTGCGGCCAACTCTCAATAGCTTCAATCTTGGCTTTATCAACTTCAATTCCCTGTGGATTAACAACATAGCCAAGAAAAGATACTCGGTCGGTGCAAAAGGTGCACTTCCCAAGGTTACCAAACAAACGTGCATCACGTAGAGCAATAAAAACAGCACGTAAATGTTCCAAATGTTCTTCCAAAGATCTTCTATAAATCAATATGTCATCAAAGTAAACTACCACAAATCGTCCAATGAAAGCACGTAAAACTTCGTTCATTAATCTCATGAAAGTACTAGGTGCATTAGTTAACCCAAAAGGCATGACTAACCACTCATATAATCCAAACTTAGTTTTGAATGCTGTTTTCCATTCATCTCCCAATTTCATACGAATTTGATGGTATCCACTATGCAAATCAACTTTGGAGAATATTGTAGAGCCACTCAATTCATCAAGCATATCATCTAGCCTAGGAATAGGATGACGATAACAAATAGTAATATTATTAATGCCTCTACAATCAACACACATACGTGATGTACCATCCTTTTTCGGCACTAGAATAATAGGAACAGCACAAGGACTAAGGGATTTGCGTATATAACCTTTGTCGAGAAGCTCTTGTACTTGACGCATAATCTCCTTCGTCTCCTCTGGATTGGTACGATATGGTGCACGGTTTGGCAGTGAAGCACCGGGAATTAAGCCAATCTGATGCTCAATCCCTCGAATAGGCGGTAATCCCGGTGGCACGTCTTGTGGAAAGACGTCAGCGAACTCCTGCAAAATGTTAGTGACAGCAGGAGGCAAAGAGGAAGGCATGTCCTCGAATGAAAATAATGCCTCTTTGCACACAAAAGCATAGCAAACAGATTTGCTGAAATCTAGCTCATCAATATCAGATTTGGTGGCAAATAAACATGCACTTTTCAATTTAATTTCAGAAGCAACACTAGATGGTTTATTATTAGGCTTCATTTGTTGCTCAAATTCTTTTGCCACAATCTGATTTTCACTCTTATTCTTCTCCTGTTTTGCTTTATTAGCTCTATTAATATCATCTTTCAAAATGGAATCAGGAGTCATAGGAAGCAAAGTAATATTTTTATCCTTATGAACAAGAGTATAGTGATTGTTTCTAGCATGATGTACAGAATTTTTATCAAATTGCCATGGTCCACCAAGTAATAAGGAACATGCTTGCATAGGTACCACATCACAATCAACATAATCAGCATATGTAGAGATACTAAAATGCACACAAACAGTACGTGTTACCTTAACCTTGCCGCTGTTGTTGAACCATTGGATGTAGTAAGGATGTGGATGTGGCCTTGTGGCGAGAGAAAGCTTCTCCACCATCTCCATGCTAGCCAAGTTGTTGCAGCTCCCTCCGTCTATGATGACGCGCACAGAACGTTCCTTCACAACTCCCTTGGTATGGAACAAATTGTGCCTCTGATTTTGCTCAGCTTGTGTGACCTGCTAATAGAGGCGAGGGTCCCGATCTTTCGATGAGATGATGGATATCGTTTGGTGGAAGTCGACTTTGACGATCCGACTACGAACGTGCGAGGACGTCGCGCCTTAGCAATCGCTAAACCAACTCCGAGAGGTTATTGACCACGCCGGAGCACGATCAACCTGACCACGAGGGTCTGTTTCCTGCGAGCAAACGAAGAACAAGCAAGAAACTAAGATTGCAATCTGGATATTGCGAATATAAGATGAAAGCTTTATTGATCAAGGTGGGGTTCTGTGACGCCTTTGTCTGGTCGTTGAACACAAACGAAGTACGCGAAGTTGCAGCTATGGCGAACTTTTAATCTAAACAAAACCCAAAGTCTAAACGATGCCCTAAGGGCTGTATATATGGAGGAAGAGGGGGGAATTTCGTGGCCCTTGGTGGAGGAGTCCGAAATCAACCCTATCTCTTGTTTCCCCACACATACGGACTCTAAAAATAGCCTATACTTATGTATTTCGAAATTACATGGGCCTGGCCCAATAATAATGTGACGCAGCACCTAAAATAGCCTCGGGACGAAATTTATGAAGTGGCATCTTGTATATTTCGTCCAAGGCTTCATGCACCCATTATGGTGGCTTCAAAGTCCTGAAATCATCACTTGTAACTCCGTTCTTGTTCCCCTTGCGCATGCCATCATCTCCATGCTTGTTCTTGCTCCAATGTTCATCCTTCTCCAAGCTAGGCCCTTCATTTGTAAGCAAAACAAATGTATCCAATTTAGGCAGCATCATATTCTCATGAACATTAGAATCATTACCAAGAAACGAAAGTACCTGGTAATTTAGTTGGCGTGCACGAGCTCTAGTAATTGGTCCAGTATGTATAGCAGCAGGGGCTGTGGGTGTAACAATTGTATTGATGTCCTCATCATCCTCCCCTTCTTGAAATGAAGTCGTCCTCGACGGAAGTTCATCTTCCTCACCCAAATAAGGCATCAAATCTGCAATGTTAAAAGTGGGACTAACCCCAAAATCTGCAGGCAGCTCAAGTTTATATGCATTATCATTTATTTTCTCTAACACCTTAAAGGGACCATCAGCACGTGGCATTAACTTTGATTTGCGCAAATCAGGAAATCTATCCTTACGCAAATGTAACCAAACAAGATCTCCAGGTGCAAACACAACATGTTTTCTACCCTTATCTCCAGCAAGTTTATATTTAGCATTCATGCGCTCAATGTTTTCCTTAGTTAACTCATGCATTTTTAAAATCAATTCAGCGCGTTGTTTAGCATCAAAATTAACCTTCTCCGAAGATGGAAGAGGCAACAAATCAATAGGTGCACGAGGTAGGAAACCATACACAACTTCAAAAGGGCACATCTTAGTAGTAGAATGCAATGAACGATTATAAGCAAATTCAATATGAGGCAAGCATTCCTCCCACATTTTCTTATTATTCTTCAAAACAGCCCTAAGCATAGTAGACAACGTTCTATTGACTACTTCAGTTTGTCCATCAGTTTGGGGGTGACAAGTAGTACTAAAAAGCAGTTTAGTCCCCAACTTAGCCCATAAACATCTCCAAAAGTGGCTAAGAAATTTAGTATCACGATCTCAAACAATAGTATTTGGCACACCATGCAAGCGAATAATTTCACGAAAGAACAAATCAGCAACATTAACAGCATCATCGCTTTTATGACATGGTATAAAGTGTGCCATTTTCGAGAATCTATCCACGACAACAAATATGCTATCCCTCCCCTTCTTTGTTCGAGGTAAACCTAAAACAAAGTCCATAGATATATCCTCCCAAGGAACACTAGGTACAGGCAAAGGCATATATAAACCATGAGGATTGAGTCGTGACTTAGCTTTTTGACATGTAGTGCAGCGAGCAATAAAACGCTCAACATCCCGTCTCATCTTTGGCCAAAAGAAATGTGTAGCAAGTACGTCCTCCGTCTTCTTCACGCCAAAGTGTCCCATTAATCCTCCTCCATGCGCCTCCTGCAACAACAAAAGACGAACGGAGCTAGCTGGAATGCATAGCTTGTTAGCACGAAACACAAATCCATCGTTAACAACAAACTTGTTCCACATTCTTCCTTCTTTACAATTCTGCATTACATCTTTAAAATCAGCATCATGCACAGATTGATCTTTGATGGTCTCCAAACCAAATATTTTGAAGTCAAGTTGTGAAAGCATAGTATAGCGACGAGACAATGCATCAGCAATAACATTTTCTTTTCCCTTCTTGTGTTTAATGACATAAGGGAAAGTCTCAATGAATTCAACCCATTTAGCATGTCTACGATTCAGTTTAGCTTGACTTTTAATATGTTTCAAAGATTCATGATCAGAATGTATAACAAATTCTTTGGGCCATAAATAATGTTGCCATGTTTCTAAAGTCCGAACAAGAGCATATAATTCTTTATCATAAGTAGAATAATTCAGACTAGGCCCACTCAATTTTTCAGAAAAGTATGCAACAGGTTTGCCATCTTGTAATAACACACCTCCTAATCCAATTCCACTAGCATCACATTCAAGCTCAAAAGTCTTGTTAAAATCAGGAAGTTGGAGTAAAGGTGATAGAGGCGGAGGTGTCCCGTCTTTCGATGAGATGATGGATATCGCTTTGGTGGAAGTCGACTTTGACGATCCGACTACGAACGTGCAAGGACGTCGCGCCTTAGCAATCGCTAAACCAACTCCGAGAGGTTATTGACCACGCCGGAGCACGATCAACCTGACCACGAGGGTCTGTTTCCTGCGAGCAAACGAAGAACAAGCAAGAAACTAAGATTGCAATCTGGATATTGCGAATATAAGATGAAAGCTTTATTGATCAAGGTGGGGTTCTGTGACGCCTTTGTCTGGTCGTTGAACACAAACGAAGTACGCGAAGTTGCAGCTATGGCGAACTTTTAATCTAAACAAAACCCAAAGTCTAAACGATGCCCTAAGGGCTGTATATATGGAGGACGAGGGGGGAATTTCGTGGCCCTTGGTGGAGGGGTCCGAAATCAACCCTATCTCTTGTTTCCCCACACATACGGACTCTAAAAATAGCCTATACTTATGTATTTCGAAATTACATGGGCCTGGCCCAATAATAAGGTGACGCAGCACCTAAAATAGCCTCGGGACGAAATTTATGAAGTGGCATCTTGTATATTTCGTCCAAGGCTTCATGCACCCATTATGGTGGCTTCAAAGTCCTGAAATCATCACTTGTAACTCCGTTCTTGTTTCCCTTGCGCATGCCATCATCTCCATGCTTGTTCTTGCTCCAATGTTCATCCTTCTCCAAGCTAGGCCCTTCATTTGTAAGCAAAACAAATGTATCCAATTTAGACAGCATCATATTCTCATGAACATTAGAATCATTACCAAGAAACGAAAGTACCTGATAATTTAATTGGCGTGCGCGAGCTCTAGTAATTGGTCCCGTATATCTAGTAGTAGGGGCTGTGGGTGTAACAATGGTATTGATGTCCTCATCAGAAATGCTCCCAATGTCACGTATGGTGGAGTCACTCATGTCACTCATATGGTGATGGCTCTCCTCAGATGGCACTTGGGGCATCTCGACATATGTGGGTGTCGAAGAGATGTAGGTGCAAATGTCTCCATGCTCAACTTTTATCGCCGTGGTCGAAGGGATGGCCCTTGCTCGACCTTCTTGTCACCGTCTTGGTGTGGGAGGCCCATAAAATGTGGCACCTCATAGCTCGTCTCCATGACCGAAGGGAGTTTCCCATGCTCGGCCATCTTCCTTGATGGGCTTCCGAAGATGGAAGTGTCGCCCTTGCTCGTAGGTAGTCACCTTGGGCTTGATGAAGTCATTGTAGGCGTACTCGTGGGAAGTAGGCGAAGATGCCGTACATCCAAAGGCGAAGATGCCTTGATAGCACTCGGCGAAGATGCCAAAGTGGTTGTTGTAGCCATAGTGCCGTCTTGGTGGTGGTCGTCTCGCGGTCTTCTTTTGTGCTCTTGAAGCTTGTACTTGGCGTGACTTGTTGGGACTTGTGCACTTGCGCTTGTGGAGGATCTTCATGATGATGATTTCGTTGTCGTGCTTGAGCTCGTAGTTGATGTCATTCGTCGTCCTCATGCACATGATGCTTGGAGGTGACTTGTCCTTCATGACGATGTTGATCACGAACGTGATGGTGGTCGCCATGTAGATGTGGACGAGGACGATTTGTACTTGCATCGCTTTCGCGCTCCGAAGACTTGTGTCTTGAATGTCGCCGCCTTGAGGATGACGAAGGGGAAGAAGACTTGATCAAGGCTCTAATCTCCATCTTTGCATCTTGCTCCTCTTTATGTGCAGAAAGCTTCTTGTCGATGTAGTCCCTTTTCCTTGCTTCGGAGTGACAAATGTCGATGGTGATGTTCTCGATGCGCTCTTGCAATCGTGATTGTGCGCCTTGCATTTGTCGTTGTAGATCGAAGATGGACGCTTTGTTGATGTAGTTGTTCACGCTGTCGTTGTTGTCGTAGACCGGAGATGAAATGCCTTGCCTATCCATCACAAGACTCGAGCAAATATGAGTGGGAGAAAGAGAAGAACTTATACCAATGTACCTTGACCGATGTTGACAATGAATCAAGTTCACTCAAATGCGGACAATGAAATAGCACTATTGGTACCAATCCTTGTCGGTTCTCACACCTACACAACTAAAGCTTATAGTGGAGCTCGGTGAGGATAGTGGCACAAAAATTTAATGCAAAATGTTAGCAAGAGTCAATAATGTTGAAAGAGATTCACAAATTCGCAAGTGAAACAAATGGACCAATAGCAAAGAATGGCACACGGAAACACACACATGGATAGATAAATGGGGTCATGCAACCAAGGAATGAGCACAAAATGTGGAATCCACAGAAAACGCTCGTGTTGCACAACTCAAGAGAGATGCTAGCACGATTGCTTAATAGGCGGATACGACACTTGTGCACAACCTATAAGATGCAAAATGGATAAACTTTCTATCCCAAGTATGCTATGTATGTATGGTTCCCGGTGTTTCTCTCAAGATGATCCAAGATGATCGGATAAGACAATCTTATATGCAATGTGGTATGATGCTATGGCACTTGCTTACAAGCTTCTTTGCTCTCTTTATTTTGCTTAAAAGCTTTATTTCTTTTTCTTTCTTTTTTTGTATGGCCACTTTTGCGCAATGCACAAACCAAGATAGCAATTGTGTATATGCGGGAACAAACTTGTGACACAAGAGATGATATGATTATACCAATATGATATGGTATGTATGCTATGGGAAGTATGATCACTAATGTGCACAAGTAACGTTGCCGGCAATACTCAAATGGCTAGTCTTGATAGACAAGTAACGCGAAATGGGCTAGAGGTTATCAATGCAATTTGCAAGGGGAATATACAATGGTGTCGTCGAGGTTACCATCCTTTGCGATGATGAGTGGCGGTGTTCTTGATGTAGATACCAAGATGATGGAGACTCATCCCTAAGTAGCTGAAACACCTTAGGAAACGGAAAAACCGCGAACTCAAAATCTCAAAGACAAAAGTCAAATGGTGGTAGCGGAAAGTGGTGGTAGTTTGCACTTGGCAATGCGGAAGTGGGATGATGGGTTATGCGAGTCAATGTTGAAGTTGCCGTCCCTAAGTAGCAGAAACACCTTAGGAGACACAAGCCACAACTCAAACAAAATTGGGATAAGTTGGAGTGGAAATGTATGGTGGGCACGTCTATGCCGAAGTGGTGGTGGTGGTTGATGAAGAAGCGATTGTCCCTAAGTAGTCGAAACACCTTAGGAGACTCGAATCACTACTCAAGCAACCACTAATGCTACGGGCTAGGTTGAGCTTGTTTGAGTTGATCAAGATGGGTTAGGTTGCGGAAGTCGGTGGTGGCTATGCGGATGATATGGTGGAAGGCCTAGGCAAACTTACCAAATTTTCGAAACTTTTATGGAGTCAAATGGTGTTGGTGGAATTTTTGTGGGATGGGGGATGTCAAGAGCTTCAAAACGAGCTAAAGAACGTCAAAATCGGAGTTCGGATGAATTAGTTATGGCCGAAACAAGAATCAGCCGAAGTCAAAACCTATAGGTTACGGACGTCCGGGAAAGTCGAAAATCAGTAAATTTGGTTCTAGTTAGGGGTTCCGGTCGTCCGGAAAGGTCGGACGTCCGGTCGTTCCTAGGGCTCCGGACGTCCGTAAAACGCCGGTCGTCCGGTGGGTCGGGGTCAACGCGAGATGTGAGTTCGGGGGTGCGATTTTGGGCGGAAAATGGAGATTTTGGGGTCAAAATTCGCGGGATTTCATGGATGAAAGATGGGGAAACTTGGGGAAATGCTAGATCCACTTGAAACCAAGAAAATTCATGGATCAAAATCAACAAAACATCATCAAACCAAAAAATCACAAAAAAAATTGGGGGCTATTTTTGGTGGGGATTTTCAAATTTAGGGAAGAACACAACAAAATTAGGCTAGAAAAAGAGGGGTAGGGGCTCCAAAAACGTGATCAACGTGGCTCATGATACCAAGATGATGTAGGGCGGAACCCTATGGTGACGATCTTTCACGTTTGGAGTGGATCCTATAGGGAATCACGAAGAATACGCGGAAGCACAAAGGGGAAACACGGGGAAAACAAGGGGAATCACGAAACCGACAAGGAATCAATCACACAAGTGCTAGATCACCGAACACATAAGGTAGCACAAGATTCAAAATCAACAAAGGAAAGGTACAAAGGTAGCCATTCTTCTCTGAGAGGAGGTCTTGAATCCATGAGGGGATCTTCCCGTAAAGGGGTCTTGAATCCAAGTGGATCTTCTCCGAAGAGGCCGCGGTCTCTCACGAGGAGGAGATCTGATGGATGAGCGAAGCTCTATCTCGCAAATGAGCTAAATCAATGCTAACCCTAGGAAGAGGGCGGAGAAAGAGTATATATAGTCTAGGGGGGCGAAGGGTTACATGGGCTTCGGCCCAACGCGAGATCAGTGTCACACCCTAGCTAGTCATGCATTAGAGTGTTGCATCATGTTTATTCTTTCATCAGAAACCTGAAATGGGGATGACAGAACCCCCAGCCCCCTCTGAAACCAATTAGGGTTTACTAAAAACTTTTTCAATGAACCTGAAATGCCCTTCTAAAATGCCCATCATTTTTGTCCTGGTTCAGAACCCCTGACAAAAGTGATGCACATTTTCCTAGGTCATCCTAGGGTCTTTGATTTAAATCATAAATGTTTGAATTTGGGCATTTAAAATTATATAAAATATTTAAATGCTCAAATATCTCCAAACTAAAATGTTTCATGTTGGAAATAATCCAACTATGGACCAGGAGTAGTTTGGTGATTTTAGGAGTTGCCTAAGTATTTTTAATAAATCAACAAAGTTGCAAAAGTATTAAAAAAACAGAAAACAAGAAAAAATAGAAAAACTTACCTGGCGCCCAGCACCCGGCCCACCTGCTGGCCCAGCCCAGCGCCGCTCCAGCGAGCTGCTTGCCGGCCAGGCAGGCAGGCAGGTGCCCGACGGCGACCGCAGAGCGCGCCACGCACCTGCTCGCCGCCTCGCCGCTCCCCTCGCCCGGTGACGTCGTGGATCGCTCCCCTCTCTTCCCCGAACCCCCCAGACACCCCCTCTCCTCTCCAGCTCCTCCCCCTAGCGCCCCCCAGCCATGGCCGACGCTACCGCCGCCGTGCCTACGTCGTAGCCGCGCTCCCCGCCGCCCGTGCGTCCTCTCGTCGTGTCCAGGGGCTCCGCCGCTGTCCACTTCGTCGAGCAAGCCGAGCCCCGAGCGCTCGCAACGCCCGAGTCCACTGCAACGACCTCGCCCGAACCGCCGTCGCCGGAGATCCCCTTCAACACCGTCGCCGCCTCAGCTCGTCCCCGACCCCGCCGGTGGCCTCTACGGGTGCGCTGTGAGCCTAGCTACCCCTCCTACCCTCCCTCTCTCGTTCCCGAGCCGTGTAGCGACCTCCCGGAGCTCAACCGCACCCACCACCATGGAGCTCGTCGCCGACGTGCTCCCGGTCACCCTCCGACCATTCCACGGTGTCCATCATGCTCACCGCGTCACGTAGCACCTAACTAGCTACTCCCCGCATGATGAGGACATCAATACAATTGTTACACCCACAGCCCCTGCTGCTATACATACTGGACCAATTACTAGAGCTCGTGCACGCCAACTAAATTGCCAGGTACTTTCGTTTCTTGGTAATGATTCTAATGTTCATGAGAATATGATGCTGCCTAAATTGGATACATTTGTTTTGCTTACAAATGAAGGGC
Source organism: Triticum aestivum (assembly GCF_018294505.1). Taxonomy (NCBI): domain Eukaryota; kingdom Viridiplantae; phylum Streptophyta; class Magnoliopsida; order Poales; family Poaceae; genus Triticum; species Triticum aestivum. The sequence goes on from NC_057810.1 coordinate 334,035,279, forward strand.
CTAGCTTGGAGAAGGATGAACATTGGAGCAAGAACAAGCATGGAGATGATGGCATGCGCAAGGGAAACAAGAACGGAGTTACAAGTGATGATTTCAGGACTTTGAAGCCACCATAATGGGTGCATGAAGCCTTGGACGAATTATACAAGATGCCACTTCATAAATTTCGTCCCGAGGCTATTTTAGGTGCTGCGTCACCTTATTTTTGGGCCAGGCCCATGTAATTTCGAAATACATAAGTATAGGCTATTTTTAGAGTCCGTATGTGTGGGGAAACAAGAGATAGGGTTGATTTCGGACCCCTCCACCAAGGGCCACGAAATTCCCCCCTCTTCCTCCATATATACAGCCCTTAGGGCATCGTTTAGACTTTGGGTTTTGTTTAGATTAAAAGTTCGCCATAGCTGCAACTTCGCGTACTTTGTTTGTGTTCAACGACCAGACAAAGGCGTCACAGAACCCCACCTTGATCAATAAAGCTTTCATCTTATATTCGCAATATCCAGATTGCAATCTTAGTTTCTTGCTTGTTCTTCGTTTGCTCGCAGGAAACAGACCCTCGTGGTCAGGTTGATCGTGCTCCGGCGTGGTCAATAACCTCTCGGAGTTGGTTTAGCGATTGCTAAGGCGCGACGTCCTCGCACGTTCGTAGTCGGATCGTCAAAGTCGACTTCCACCAAAGCGATATCCATCATCTCATCGAAAGACGGGACACCTTTGCCTCTATCAAGTGGTATCAGATTTCCAGGTTGCTCGGTGAGATTTTACAGTTTTTCATAGTTTAGATCGAGTCTGTTCTTCATACCTACAGTCCACGAAAAAAACCACAAAAAAAAATTTGGGTTAGTTCATCATATCCGAACCAATCTGAGCCTTTGCATAATCTTTTTAGGGTTTTGCTTTGTTGAATTTGCGGTTGCATCGTCGTGTCTAGTTGCTGGTCTTAGAGTCTAGTCTTTTAGAGTTTCGAGTTCTGGTCATAAGTTGTCACGCCGCCGCCGCACCATCATCATCGCCCCTGCCATCTACCACCACCGCTTATCCGCCACCGCTCCGAATCCGTAACCATATACCACCACCAATCCGTGTCCATATACCACCACCGATCCATATCCATATACTACCACCGCTACCACCACCGCTGCCATATACCACCACCATATATCCACCACCAATCCGAGTTCCTTGCATATTAGGTTTGTTTTCGAGATCCATCTAGATTCCGATTCGTGTTTCCTTGCCGGAGTAGGTTTCGGAAAAAAAAACGCATTTAGGCCCAAAATTTTTCGGGTAGCCACGCTCCGTTTAGGCCCAAAATTTTTCGAAAACGCATTTTTCGAAAAAATTTCTGGCTATCCTATTTTTAGGTGTTTCTGAGTGTTTTGAGACAGGTGCCATTATAGGAAGTTTTTTTTGACTCGTTTCCAGTTTTTGGGTCCGGGCAGTCGAAAAAAAAAATTGGTCGAAAAAATTTCGTGCCCATCCTGTCCGTTTGAGCTAGGAAGAGTTTTGAGACACTCACCATTATAGTGATTTTTCGCAAAAAAAAGCAGCGCAAAAAAAAGAGCGCAAAAAAAAAGAGCGAAAAAAAAATTCAGAGTGTGCTTTTCCCTTGTTTACGTGCCGCGCCGTGATTTTGTTGGTGTTCTAGGCTCGCGTCTCTAGCACAGTCTAGCCTAGGACCAGCACAGTACCGTCGTTGAGCGTTTATTCAACTTTGCATCTCTGAATTGATTATTGCTGACCCTTTTTGCTACCATATTATAAGCCTTCCCAGCTCCACATACATCTACGTTGTGCATTTGACTCTCCCTGGTAATCGCTCTATCCAAGCTTTGAGAGTTTTGACTACAACGGTTGCCGATCACCACCTTCTGCTGGGTAAGAACTGGTAAGAATTTGAGGTTTGCTTGACAGATTTGTGACACCCACCACCACCACTTGTTCGTAGTCTGTAGGATCATATTCTTGTTTGTTTCTATTGCTGCTAACCATGCCAGGATCACAAGCCGCCGAGATTGACTGGGAGAATTTATCGAACAAGGAGCTTCATGATAAGTTTCAGCACATGATGACTGAAGAGGTGCAAGATGTGCTGAATAATTTTGAAGAGGCCATGGAGAAGATTACTGGCCTTGAGAAGACGTTCAAAACAAAGCTCGATAACAGATTTAATGAACTGCTTGCGCGTCTTCCACCACCGGCTGCACCTGTCGCACCTCTGCAACAACAACAACTACGCCCCCTTCCGAATCAGTATGGACGAGCACAGCGTGTTCCTATTGAGCCAGGACAACATTCTGGTGCCGCTGCTACTGCTGTTGGTGCTTCTTTGGCTCCTGCTACTGCTGCTGCTTGTACCCAGGAGGATGATGATTATGTGGGAGATTATGAGGATGAGGTTGATCAAAATCCGAACTACGTGTAGCCACCAGCACCACCACCACCAGGTCGACCTCAGGTATATATTCGTAATGGTAGGCCCGCACCACCACCTCAGGTATGAGATGATGTCCATATTCCTAAACTGAAATTGAATATTCCACCATTTGAGGGTAGATATGTTCCTGATATATATCTTACTTGGGAGTTAGAAACTGAACAATGTTTTACATGTTTACAATATCCCGAGGAGAGACGGGTTGCTGCTGCTGTTTGTGCTTTCACTAGTTTTGCATGTGTATGGTGGTCTGAACATTGTAGATTATATCCTATTCCCGCTACTTGGGCTGCTTTGAAAACTGCTATGCGTACTCGTTTGGTTCCACCATATTATCAACGTGAATTGCTTCAAAAATTACAGCGCTTAAGACAAGGAAAAAATTCTGTAGAAGAATATTATCAGGAATTACAAACTGGCATGATTAGATGTGGTATTGTTGAGGAGAATGAAGCTATGCTTGCACGTTTTCTGGGTGGATTAAATAGAGAGATTCAGACCATTCTAGACTATAAGGAGTATACTAATATCACTCGTTTATTCCATCTTGCTTGTAAAGCTGAACGTGAAGTGCAGGATCGACAAGCATTGGCGCGAACTAACTTTTCTGCAGGCCGACCTTCATCATGGACACCGCGTGCATCTTTACTTCAACTGCACCAGCACCTCAATTAGGTGCCTCCTCCAGTCGTGATACAAGAAAACAGGCACAACCACCATTATCTGCCAAGAGCGCACCTGCTGGGCCTGCACGGAGTTCTTCTTCTTCCATGGCATCAACAGGGCACACAAGTGATATTATTTGTCGTCGTTGTAAGGGAGGAGGTCATTATGCGAGAGAATGCAAATCTCCGCGTGTGATGATTGCTACCGCGGATGGTGGATATGAGTCCGCTAGTGACTATGATGAGGAGACTTTGGCTCTTATTACACGTGAAGAACATGGTGGAGATGATTCTGATCATGAGACGCAATACATGGCTCCTGAAGACGCTGACATGTATGAAAGTTTAGTTGCTCAACGTGTTTTGAGTGTGCAGGTCACACAAGCTGAGCAAAATCAGAGGCACAATTTGTTCCATACCAAGGGAGTTGTGAAAGAATGTTCTGTGCGCGTCATCATAGGTGGAGGGAGCTGCAACAACTTGGCTAGCATGGAGATGGTGGAGAAGCTTTCTCTCACCACAAGACCACATCCACATCCTTACTACATCCAATGGTTCAACAACAGCGGCAAGGTTAAGGTAACACGTACTGTTCGTGTGCATTTTAGTATATCTACATATGCTGATTATGTTAATTGTGATGTGGTACCTATGCAAGCATGTTCCTTATTACTTGGTAGACCATGGCAATTTGATAAAAATTCTGTACACCATGGTAGAAACAATCAGTATACTCTTGTTCATAAGGATAAAAATATTACTTTGCTTCCTATGACTCCTGATTCTATTTTGAAAGATGATATTCATAGAGCTAATAAAGCACAACAAGAGAAGAATAAGAGTGAAAATCAGATTGTGGCAAAAGAATTTGAGCAACAAATGAAGCCTAATAATAAACCATCTAGTGTTGCTTCTGAAATTAAATTGAAAAGTGCATGTTTATTTGCCACCAAATCTGATATTGATGAGCTAGATTTCAGCAAATCTGTTTGCTATGCTTTTGTGTGCAAAGAGGCATTATTTTCATTCGAGGACGTGCCTTCCTCTTTGCCTCCTGCTATCACTAACATTTTGCAGGAGTTCGCTGACGTCTTTCCACAAGACGTGCCACCGGGATTACCACCTATTCGAGGGATTGAGCATCAGATCGACTTAATTCCCGGTGCTTCACTGCCAAACCGTGCACCATACCGTACCAATCCAGAGGAGACGAAGGAGATTATGCGTCAAGTACAAGAGCTTCTCGACAAAGGTTATATACGCGAATCCCTTAGTACTTGTGCTGTTCCTATTATTCTAGTGCTGAAAAAGGATGGTACATCATGTATGTGTGTTGATTGTAGAGGCATTAATAATATTACTATTCGTTATCGTCATCCTATTCCTAGGCTAGATGATATGCTTGATGAATTGAGTGGCTCTACAATATTCTCCAAAGTTGATTTGCGTAGTGGCTACCATCAAATTCGTATGAAATTGGGAGATGAATGGAAAACAGCATTTAAAACTAAGTTTGGATTATATGAGTGGTTAGTCATGCCTTTTGGGTTAACTAATGCACCTAGTACTTTCATGAGATTAATGAACGAAGTTTTACGTGCTTTCATTGGACGATTTGTGCTAGTTTACTTTGATGACATATTGATTTATAGTAGATCTTTGGAAGAACATTTGGAACATTTACGTGCTGTTTTTATTGCTTTACGTGATGCACGTTTGTTTGGTAACCTTGGGAAGTGCACCTTTTGCACCGACCGAGTATCTTTTCTTGGCTATGTTGTTACTCCACAGGGAATTGAAGTTGATAAAGCCAAGATTGAAGCTATTGAGAGTTGGCCGCAGCCCAAAACGGTCACACACGTGAGGAGTTTTCTTGGCCTCGCTGGATTCTATAGGCGTTTTGTGAGAGATTTCAGCACCATTGCTGCACCTCTCAATGAGCTTACAAAGAAAGATGTGCATTTTCTTTGGGGTACCGCACAGGAAGAAGCCTTCTCGGTATTGAAAGATAAGTTGACACATGCTCCTTTACTCCAACTTCCTAATTTTAATAAGACTTTTGAGCTTGAATGTGATGCTAGTGGAATTGGATTAGGCGGTGTGTTATTACAAGATGGCAAACCTGTTGCATACTTTTCTGAAAAATTGAGTGGGCCTAGTCTGAATTATTCTACTTATGATAAAGAATTATATGCTCTTGTTCGGACTTTAGAAACATGGCAATATTATTTATGGCCCAAAGAATTTGTTTTACATTCTGATCATGAATCTTTGAAACATATTAAAAGTCAAGCTAAATTGAATCGTAGACATGCTAAATGGGTTGAATTCATTGAGACTTTTCCTTATGTCATTAAACACAAGAAGGGAAAAGAAAATGTTATTGCTGATGCATTGTCTCGCCGCTATACTATGCTTTCACAACTTGACTTCAAAATATTTGGTTTGGAGACCATCAAAGATCAATATGTGCATGATGCTGATTTTAAAGATGTAATGCAGAATTGTAAAGAAGGAAGAATGTGGAACAAGTTTGTCGTTAACGATGGATTTGTGTTTCGTGCTAACAACCTATGCATTCCAGCTAGCTCCGTTCGTCTTTTGTTGTTGCAGGAGGCGCATGGAGGAGGATTAATGGGACACTTTGGCGTGAAGAAGACGGAGGACGTACTTGCTACACATTTCTTTTGGCCAAAGATGAGATGGGATGTTGAGCGTTTTATTGCTCGCTGCACTACATGTCAAAAAGCTAAGTCACGACTCAATCCTCATGGTTTATATATGCCTTTGCCTGTACCTAGTGTTCCTTGGGAGGATATATCTATGGACTTTGTTTTAGGTTTACCTCGAACAAAGAAGGGGAGGGATAGCATATTTGTTGTCGTGGATAGATTCTCGAAAATGGCACACTTTATACCATGTCATAAAAGCGATGATGCTGTTAATGTTGCTGATTTGTTCTTTCGTGAAATTATTCGCTTGCATGGTGTGCCAAATACTATTGTTTCAGATCGTGATACTAAATTTCTTAGCCACCTTTGGAGATGTTTATGGGCTAAGTTGGGGACTAAACTGCTTTTTAGTACTACTTGTCACCCCCAAACTGATGGACAAACTGAAGTAGTCAATAGAACGTTGTCTACTATGCTTAGGGCTGTTTTGAAGAATAATAAAAAAATGTGGGAGGAATGCTTGCCTCATATTGAATTTGCTTATAATCGTTCATTGCATTCTACTACTAAGATGTGCCCTTTTGAAGTTGTGTATGGTTTCCTACCTCGTGCACCTATTGATTTGTTGCCTCTTCCATCTTCGGAGAAGGTTAATTTTGATGCTAAACAACGTGCTGAATTGATTTTAAAAATGCATGAGTTAACTAAGGAAAACATTGAGCGCATGAATGCTAAATATAAACTTGCTGGAGATAAGGGTAGAAAACATGTTGTGTTTGCACCTGGAGATCTTGTTTGGTTACATTTGCGTAAGGATAGATTTCCTGATTTGCGCAAATCAAAGTTAATGCCACGTGCTGATGGTCACTTTAAGGTGTTAGAGAAAATAAATGATAATGCATATAAACTTGAGCTGCCTGCAGATTTTGGGGTTAGTCCCACTTTTAACATTGCAGATTTGAAGCCTTATTTGGGTGAGGAAGATGAACTTCCGTCGAGGACGACTTCATTTCAAGAAGGGGAGGATGATGAGGACATCAATACAATTGTTACACCCACAGCCCCTGCTGCTATACATACTGGACCAATTACTAGAGCTCGTGCACGCCAACTAAATTACCAGGTACTTTCGTTTCTTGCTAATGATTCTAATGTTCATGAGAATATGATGCTGCCTAAATTGGATACATTTGTTTTGCTTACAAATGAAGGGCCTAGCTTGGAGAAGGATGAACATTGGAGCAAGAACAAGCATGGAGATGATGGCATGCGCAAGGGAAACAAGAACGGAGTTACAAGTGATGATTTCAGGACTTTGAAGCCACCATAATGGGTGCATGAAGCCTTGGACGAAATATACAAGATGCCACTTCATAAATTTCGTCCCGAGGCTATTTTAGGTGCTGCGTCACCTTATTTTTGGGCCAGGCCCATGTAATTTCGAAATACATAAGTATAGGCTATTTTTAGAGTCCGTATGTGTGGGGAAACAAGAGATAGGGTTGATTTCGGACCCCTCCACCAAGGGCCACAAAATTCCCCCCTCTTCCTCCATATATACAGCCCTTAGGGCATCGTTTAGACTTTGGGTTTTGTTTAGATTAAAAGTTCGCCATAGCTGCAACTTCGCGTACTTCGTTTGTGTTCAACGACCAGACAAAGGCGTCACAGAACCCCACCTTGATCAATAAAGCTTTCATCTTATATTCGCAATATCCTGATTGCAATCTTAGTTTCTTGCTTGTTCTTCGTTTGCTCGCAGGAAACAGACCCTCGTGGTCAGGTTGATCGTGCTCCGGCGTGGTCAATAACCTCTCGGAGTTGGTTTAGCGATTGCTAAGGCGCGACGTCCTCGCACGTTCGTAGTCGGATCGTCAAAGTCGACTTCCACCAAAGCGATATCCATCATCTCATCGAAAGACGGGACACCTTTGCCTCTATCACCGCACCCCACCGACCCCTCTTGCGTCAAGTTCGACTTCGGCCGAACTCCGGTGGCCGCCAAAGTCGTCGCCGGCGCCAACTCCGGCCACCCCGACCCCAACGGACTCCACCAAAAGCTGCGGCTCGACCTCAGCTCCTCTCTGGTGGCCTCCGCGGCTCGTTTGGTTGCCAGAACGGCCAAAACCACTTCCGCCGCCGCGTCGGGCTCGCCGGCGGCTAAACGCCGGTGCAGCCGACCCGGGTTTGACCACGGGTGGGCCCTGGTTGACTCTCCTGAGTCAATGACAGGTGGGGCCCAGCCCTGTTAATTAAACAGGTTTAGTTTTAATTAAACTTTAACTAATCTAATCACACTGACACGCGGGACCCACTGTCAGGTTTGACCTGAACGTGTCCCGTTGACCTGCTGACGTCACACTAACGTCAGGCTGACGCAGTAATTGATTTTCTGGATTTAATCTAATATAGGAAATTCCAGAATATAGTTTAAACTTCAAAAATTCATAACTTTTATTCTGTAACTCCTAATCAGACAAATTATATATGAAAAATGATCAGAAAAATCCAATATATCCATCTGTACTATTTTCATGCATGATTAAATAAGTTAACTTGATGTTTAATGCAGAACAAGGAAAAACACTTTAAAGGGCCATGTTTGAGTTTGAAATTTGAATCTTTGATTCAAATTGGTTCAAACCCTTCTGGTCTTAGTTGCATTAGCCCAACACACTCATATTGCCATGTTTCATGCATGCATCATATTGTTGCACATTGTTTGGTGATGGTTGTGTATCGGTGTTCTTTACGGCAGGTTCTGTCTCCGAGGAGTACCGTGATTACCCTAACGAAGAACCGTATCAGTGCATCGAACCATCAGGCAAGCAACCAACCATTTGATCATATCGATACAATCCCATGTTCTCGCTCTTGCTCTCTTTTACTGCATTAAGACAACGCGTTTCAAACTGCTGTGTGCTACGGTAGTTGAACCCACTTCCTCTGCATGACCTGTCATTGCCACAGTAACTAGATGAAACCCACTAGCATGTGTAGGAGTTGATTGAGCCATATGTATGTGTTGTTCCTACCTTGCTATGCCTGCTATGCTTAGAGTCGTGTCAGGTCTGGTTCATCTGGGTGATGGGCTAGAGTGAAATGATTATGTCGGTAATGAGAGTGGTGTGGTGAACACGATTTGGTAAAGGTATCGATGAAAGGCCATGTAGGAGTACATGGTGGGTTGTTTCATTGAAGCTGACCTTAAGCACTGAGATCTGTATGTGTGATTTAAGATACAGCTACTACCATGCATTGGGCCCTGAAATATGACCCTGCTCGACTTCTTATTCACCCTAGTCCTCTGTCCAGGAGTTGCAAGTAGTTTCTGGTGTTTGTAGCCTACTGGAGGCCGTGGACAGCGCTGACCGTAGGGGTGGGCTGTGATGCGGTAGGTACGTGGCACGGTGTACCGAATACCCGTTAGGTATCTCGGGAACCCTGTTCACATCGTTTGGGGCCGTGAGCGAAACCTCGGCCGGGTCTCCTCATGGATGGAACCCGAATAGGCGATAAACCTGGACTAGAGACTTAGGTGTTTAGGTAGGTCGTGGTCTACACCCACGTCGGTTTTCGCTTGAAGTCTGCCGAGCACATGTCGTGTGCAGACGCTAAGTGGTGGAAACATGTATGAAGAAGTACACCCCTGCAGGGTTAACATGATCTATTCGAATAGCCGCGTCCGCGGTAAAGGACTACTTGGTTGCCTATACAATTCATAGACAAGTAAATGGAAACTACTAAAAGCCTCAAGATAAGTGTGAGTGCCGAGGATGGCTCTTCCGTAGGAAGGCGGAGGTGGATCCTCGGTAGTGTATTGAAGTGGTGAGTAGTGGACTCGTGTACGCAAAACCATTTCAAGTTGGAGTCTCGTAGGATAGCCTAGCCAAAAGTCAAAGCTGGCTTGCTGCAACAACTCCACCAACCCTTCTTGATAATGTGCATGTATGTAGGATCTGATGTAAGTCTTGCTGAGTACCTTTGTACTCATGTTGCTATAATTTACATTTTTACAGAAGACGCTGCAACCCCTTCTGATGGGTTCTTCGTAGACGTTGACATCAATGAGTAGGCTAAGGCCCAGGTGGTGATCCTGAGCTTGTGAAGGACCACGTAGTATAGCTAGGCTTTCCAAGCCTCTTTTATTTTACTAGTTGTCTGTACTCAGACAAGCTACTTCCGCTGCTGGTTTGTATGACTGTATGACTTGAATGCTGGGTCGTGTGACCCGTACCTATGTGTATGTTATGTATGGCTCTCTGAGCCCTAAATAAAGTACTTGTGTCGTAGAGTCATGTTGTGATGCCTTGTTGTATTTGCACATATCAAGCATATTGTGTGTATGATTGAAATGCTTGGTATGTGTGGGATCTGACTATCTAGTTGTTTATCTTTAGTAGCCTCTCTTATCGGGAAATGTCTCCTAGTGTTACCGCTGAGCCATGGTAGCTTGCTACTGCGCTGGAACACTTAGGCTGGCCGGCATGTGTCCTTCTTCGTTCCTGTGTCTGTCCCTTTGGGGAAATGTCACGCATTGAGTACCGGAGTCCTGTTAGCCCGCTACAGCCCGGTTTACCGGAGTCCTGCTAGCCCAGTGCTACAGCCTGGACCCACTTGCTGATGACCGACACGTTCGAAGCTGGGTCATGGATGCTTGTCCCTGTAAGTCTATGCCACTTTGGGTTTACAACTAGTCATGTCAGCCCGGGCTCCTTATCATATGGATGCTAGCGACACTATCATATACGTGAGCCAAAAGGCGCAAACGGTCCCGGGAAAAGGTAAGGCGACACCCGTGGGGATACCGTGCGTGAGGCCGCAAAGTGATATGAGGTGTTACAAGCTAGATCGATGTGACATCGAGTCGGGGTCCTGACAATCAGCATACAGGCGTCAGACGTCCGGAGGTTACCGGTCATCCGGAGGCTCGAGAGGGTCCGGACGTCTGGTGCTCTTCGGACTTCCATAGATTCGGCTCGGGTGTGGTAGTGTCGGACGTCCGGAGTGGGCCGGTCGTCCGGTGCCTAGAGTTCGTCGGACGTCCGGTCCTAGTCGGACGTCCGGCCGCTGTAGCATTTGCTGGCCTGGTTTCCTTGGGCTGTTGTCACCTTCAGGGGTCGGACGTCCGGGCTGGACCGGTCGTCCGGTGGCTATTGCTTCGGGCAGCTTCGTCTCTTGGTCCTTGTACTTGGTGTCCTCGCTAGCTCTTCCGTTGGATGTGGTGGCTTCGTGGCTTTCCTCCAAGTACTTGATCATGCATATAACACACGTTGGACGTAGTAGCCATGTCTCACATGTAGAAAGTGAAGGTTCGGAAAGGAGCGACTTCACCTTGTGTCCAATGGCGTCTAGTTGAGGTATCGTCATAAGTCCTCTTGGGGTTTGGAGAGTAGTCGGAGTGTACATGGGGATGAACGTGGGATGCTCCGCATCACCATCTCTTTAATAGACGATTTGTTTACATGGTTAGGGTGGCAAATATAAAAATGCCCCGACTTCTCGCATTCGTTCGACACGTGGAGGCTGAGACTATTAAGGTGCGGAAGCCGAGGAGCATAACATTAAATGGGAAGTCGGACACTACTATTTACAACGGGTACTTTGAAGAGCTCGGAGAAGGAACCTGGCCTGCAATGCCGAAGACAATCTACGCATCGGACTCATCATCATTGAAGCCTGGTTCGGGGGCTACTGAGGGAGTCCCGGATTAAGGGGTCCTCATACAGCCGGAATATACGCATATGCCGGACTATTGGGCTATGAAGATACATGATAGAAGACTCCATCCCGTGTCCGGATGGGACTCTCCTTTGTGTGGAAGGCAAGCTTGGCAGTTAGGATATGAAGATTACTTTCTCTGTAACCGACTCTATGTAACTCTAGCCCTCTCCGGTGTCTATATAAGCCTGGCATGTCACAAGGCTTCCATGCAAAGATGTCCCTATTCTCACGGATGAACTCGATGAGCGCGCTTTCCTATTTGGGATCCATCCCGGTCCCAATGGTAAACTGCTGAGAGGAATCACCAGGGACAAATCCACTTGCTGCGAGTTATTTGCTGACTTAAACATAAGAAGTGGGTCCTTCTCAGTAGTGGGCTTCTTCAGAGGGGTCATGTCAGCCGGGTCAACATTATCTTTATAAAACTTGAGCTCCTCGGTAGCACAAGCCGACTCTGCGTAAGCAGTATCTGCATCGTCACACTCCAGGGCGAGTTTACGATTTCCATGAACTATTATCGTCCCTTGTGGCCCTGGCATCTTAATCTGCAAATAGATATAACAAGGGCAAGACATGAATTTAGCGTAAGCTGGCCGTCCAGGCAGGGCATGATAAGGACTCTTAATCTTGACCACGTCAAACCACGATGTCTCTGCTCTGTAATTATACTCATCACCAAAAGCCTCTTCTAGAGCTATCTTTCCAATAGGGTAAGCCAACTTGCCAGGCACCACTCCATGGAACACCATGGAGGACGACTTGAGGTCCTTGTCTGTCAGACTCATCTGTAGAAAAGTAGCATAGTACAATATGTTGATGTTGCTGCCGCCATCCATAAGTACTTCCATGAACTAATAACCGCCCACTTGGGAGGCTACCAACAGAGCCAGATGACCCGGATCATCCACCCGGCTCCATGGATCATCTGCTCCAACCATCTCAAGTATTGGGGCACCACTGGCTCAACCGTGTTGACTGTTCGCTTCTGGACCTTTCGGTCATGGTTGCAAGTATTCATAGTGAAAACATGATACTGGCCACTATTAGGTTGCTTAGGATTTCTCTAGTATCCTGACTGATTATTCTGTTGCTGATTACCATGCCCAAAGTGTTGATTATGAATATCTTGGCCCTGATAACCAGAATTTGACCCACCAGCACCAAAGTTGGCTCCCTAGAGACCTCCAGAGCCCGACCTGCCAGACGGTCCATTGTTGCCTTGATGCTGAAAAGACTGGTTCCTGTACTCTCCCTTGATGTAACAATCCTTCCTAGCATGACTATATGGTTTGTTAGGATAACTATGCTTTGGACACGACGCATTAAGGGCTTCCTCATAATTCTTGGGCTTCCCTCCGTTATACATCTGCTTGCCATTGCGACACTGGTTTTTGTACCCTGCATTAGTGCTAGCCACCATATCTGACCTCCCATCGGGGTATGCTTTCCACCATTGTTTTTCTTGCCCTTGCGAGATTTATCATCATCAGAACCAGGATCCTTCATACCGTCATTATCAACATATTTGGTAAGTACGTCCATGAGGTTACCCATATCTGCACACTTCCACTTAAGCCGCCCGAGCTTCTACTTAAGGGGCTCAAAGCGATAGTTCTTCTCCAGGATCAGAACGGCTTGAGCCGCCCCGATATTGTTTGAAGAGTGGATAATGGCGCCGAGGCGGCGGGCCCAGTGATGGGCCGACTCACTCTCATGCGGCACATAGTGCTCCAAATTTACAACTGTAGTTGGTTGTTTGTAGGTCCCTTGAAAATTCCTGATAGAGCACTCTTTCAACTCCGCCCAGGTGTTGATAGAATTGGGGGGTAGGTTTTTCAACCAAGTGCGATCTGGCCCCTCCAACATCATAGTGAAGTATTTGGCACAGACTCCATCACTAACGTCCAACATATCCATGGCCAGCTCGTAGCTCTCAATCGAATCCTATGGAGGGAGATCCGCCGTGTAGTTAGGTAGCTTGCAGGGACCCTTAAAATCCTTAGTCATGCGCTCATTACATAAAGCCGACACTAGGCACGACACTCCAATGCTTGTGGCACTCAACCCGGCTCCCACCGAGGCTGAAGGAATTGCAGGGGGCGGCTGATAAGCCCCCTGGTTTGTTGTCTCAGCCTCTCGACGGGTTCTTGCACCGTCCACAATTGCTTGAGCATCAGTCCTCGGGTTAAGGGGTGGGTTATGGCGTCGTTCACTGCTTGAAACCGCGGTCGACTCAGCATGTTCTCTTGATGAGGACATCAATACCATTGTTACACCCACAGCCCCTGGTGCTATGCATACTGGACCAATTACTAGAGCTCACGCACGCTACTTGAATTACCAGGTACTTTTGTTTCTTGGTAACAATTCTAATGTTCATGAGAATATGATGCTGCCTAAATTGGATACATTTGTGTTGATTACTAATGAAGCGCATAGCATCGACAAGAGGGATGAACACTGGAGCAGGATCAAGCAGGGAGATGAAGGTGTGCGCGAAGGGAACCAGAATGGTGTTTCTAGTGCATATTTTATCACTTTGAAGCCTTTGTGATAACATACAAGGACATGGACGAAATATACAAGATGGTTGTCGGTGTCAAAACCGGCGGATCTCGGGTAGGGGGTCCTGAACTGTGCGTCTAGGAGGATGGTAACAGGAGACAAGGGACATGATGTTTTTACCCAGGTTCGGGCCCTCTCGGTGGAGGTAAAACCCTACTCCTGCTTGATTGATATTGATGATATGGGTAGTACAAGAGTAGATCTACCATGAGATCAAGGAGGCTAAACCCTAGAAGCTAGCCTATGGTATGATTGTTGTTCGTCCTATGGACTAAAACTCTCCGGTTTATATAGACAACGGAGGAGGCTAGGGTTACAAAGAGTCGATTACAGTGGTAGGAGATCTACATATTCGTATCGCCAAGCTTGCCTTCCACGCCAAGGAAAGTCCCATCCGGACACGGGACGAAGTCTTCAATCTTGTATCTTCATAGTCTTGGAGTTCGGCCAAAGATGATAGTTCGGCTATCCGGACACCCCCTAGTCCAGGACTCCCTCAGTAGCCACTGAACCAGGCTTCAATGACGACGAGTCCGGCGCGCATATTGTCTTCGGCATTGCAAGGCGGGTTCCTCCTCCGAATAATTCATAGAAGATTTTGAACACCAGGATAGTGTCCAGCTCTGCAGAACAAGTTCCACATACCACCGTAGAGAGAATAATATTCACACAAGTTCAATCTGTTGACGTATCTCGTGGCATGATGTCACACCACGGCCAAGCCTTTATTCGAATTGTTTTTACTGTTCCACCTCAGCGCGTTTGGCGAAGCGGTTTCCTTGGCACGTCTTGTGAAAGCAGAGATCGTGCCCCCTTATTCTGGGATTCTCATTAATACAAATGTGTGTAACCCAACCGCGCCATTGATTGCGGCGCCTAGGAGAGAAGCGAGTTTTACCGGGCTGGTGGGGACACATAGTTTCGTCCGCTCATATATAAGGGGATAAGGATCCACCTTTCTACCTACGCCTGCTTCCTCCTTTGCTTACCCATCTCCGCGCACTCGAGCTCCAGCGCACAAGTCCGCACATCTCACCTCAACCTTCTCCAACCATGTCCGGAGTGGGAGGCAAGTGGATGGCCTCCTCCGTCACGGAGGGGCACATCAAAAGCCTGCGCAAGGCCGGATATTTGTCCAGCGATATCGTGCACCGGCTCCCCGACGAGGGGTAGCTCATCCCCACCCACAGGCCCCTTGAGAGGGTGGTGTTCCTTCCCCATTTCCTCCGTGGACTAGGCCTCCCACTCCACCCATTTGTCCGGGGGCTCATGTTCTACTATGGCCTGGGTTTCCATGATCTGGCCCCGAATTTTATCCTCAACATCTCGGCGTTTATCGTCGTGTGCGAGGCCTTCCTCTGCATCCAGCCCCACTTCGGCTTATGGCTAAAGACTTTTAATGTCAAGCCGAAGGTAGTGGGCGGCCGCCAAGCGGAATGCGGAGGCGCCATGGTGGGCAAGATGCCCAACGTCACCTGGCTCGAGGGCGCCTTCGTGGAAACCATCAAAGTGTGGTAATCGGGGTGGTTCTACGTCACCGAGCCGCGTGACCCTGAATGGGCAGCGGCCCCCAAATTCAGATCTGGCATCCCCACATGGCTCACCTCCTCGAAAGAGAAGGGCCTGACGTGGGGCGATTCGGAGGAGCTGACTGGACTCCAATCCTGTGTCCAAACCCTGGTGAACAAGAAGCTCAAGCTTGTCAACATAGTCCAGGTCATACTCATCCACCGGATTCTCCCATGCCAACATCGAGCTTTCAACTTGTGGGAGTTTGATCCGGCACAGCACTAGACCTTGAGCAGGCTCTTCGACACTACGTACAAAGAGGCCTGGAGGGTGTTGTTCAAGGGCGCCGAGGCTCCCGCATTCGCTACCGAAGACCGCGGATTCAGCTCGCAGCGTCAAGCCGGCGAGGTAAGCTATTTTACCTTTTACGGGACACTTGTTTTACATAGTTTGACTCTATGCGGGATCTAAACTCCCATTACCTTTAGCAGGCCTGGCAGAAGACGTCTGGGCAGGTTAACTGTCCGGCTCCCCTTCCAGAAGACCCAGCGGACGCCCGTTTAACAGGGCTGCTGGTCGCGGCGCCTTACGTGGTGCCGAAGAAGAAGGCCAAGAAGAAGGCCACGGGAACCCGGAGGAGTTCCTGGCGCCAGGTGTTATCGGACTCGTCGTCCAATGACTCCAAGGCGGACTCCTCCCACGAAGATGAGGAGGAGAAAAAAGAGGCGTCTCCCCCAGCGGGGGGGGGGAGAAGAAAAGGAAGGCTTCCCCAACGGAGGAGGCCGAAGGGTCCAAGAAGGGAAGGACCCTTCCTCCGGACTGTTCCACCAAAGCCGACGACGGCGAAGAGGAGTGGCCCTCGAGGGCCAAGCCCCTAGCGAGATCGTAAGTGTCCGGATTCCAGAATAGCTTATGATTTTCATTTCATCGCATAGTGTCTTCTAATGCCGAACACAACTATGTAGCCCGCCCAAGGATGACCTTCCTGCTTCGTTGAGCGGGTCCCTGGGTTAGTCGGATGTGAATAGCACTTCACTTCCAACCGCCTCCTCCCCCCATGACGCATACGACACCGAGGCGGGGTCCCAGAAAGGGACTAGCCAGGAGGAGGAGGCCCAGGAGGTGCCGCAGGGCAACCTCCCGGACTTTGGACCAGACTCCGCACCGGAACCTTTGGTGGTTCGGGAGTCCGGCGGGCGGCCCCTTCGTAAGAAGGGCGAGACAGCGACGCCGGTGACCTCCGTCCAACCGGAGGCGCCGGATAATTTGTTGGTAGCGCTCAACGGCGCTTCCATTGACGAGGAGCACCGCACTGTTATGAGTGCGGTGATTCAGAAAGTTCAGTCCGCCAAGAGCGGGCTGACTAAAGCCTGTACCAGCCTTTTAACAGGCTTTGAGGTAAGGATTTTAAGATATGTAAAATAGTACCGCATAGACAGTAGCCCCTAATGCTCAGTTCGGTGTTCGGAAAGAAAAGCCGAACTGAGGATCTAATAAGATATACGCAGGAGTCTAACGTAAGTATGTCAATATGGGAATGCAGGCTGCGCTCCTGACCTCTGCCGCACTAACTGCGGAGGTCAACGCATTGAAGTAGAGACTCAAGCGGTCCGAGAGCGAGCTCGACCGTGCCAAGAAGCGGCTCGAGGAAAAGGAAGGTAAGTAACACCTTATTAAATTTATACCTTATAGAAAAGGATTTGGTTGCAAAAAGTGATAGGAATAACGTGGGTATTCCAGGGGCTACGAACAAGGTGGCGACCCTGAAGGAGGCGGTGTCCGCGGCCGAACGCAATGCGGCCGCGGAATGCACCGAGCGAGAGAAGCAGGAGGCGCGGGTGGCGGAGGTGCGGCAAGAGCTCCAGGCTCTCGTGGAAAAACACGAGAGTTTGGAGCGTGACTCGAAGACTCGAGAGTCCGAACTCGCGTCGGCTCTTGTGAGTGCCAAAGTTGCCAAGGCCGAAGCCCAAAAAGCCTACCAGGAGATTGAGGCGATAAAGAAGATAGCGGCGGGTAAGGCATTCTTCATGCAAAGCAAGCACGTGAAAGTGAATTACTTGTTACTTACCCGAATCCGGAGCTCTCCAGGAGCATTCGCAGATCTGCCCCGCAGCGTGTCCGATGCTGCCGCGTTCTACAGAGCCGAGGGGGGGAGCTCGACGGAAAAGGTGTTCTGGTCTCAGTATGTCGAGGCCGGACATCCGGTGCCCCTGAGCGACCAGCTGAAGCAGCTGGTCGATCTCCATAAGGTGGCCGAACAGGCCATGAAGGGCCTCATAGTTCGGATGTGGCCCAAACAAGCCAAGCCTGGGAGCTATTCGGTCTGGTGCAGCGGCTGGTGGACGCTTGTCCATGGGTTGAAGTCATCAAGCACTCCGCCTGCATTGAAGGTGCCCGTCGGGCCCTTGCCCGTGCTAAAGTGCACTGGGGCAGGATGGACGCCGAGAAGCTTGTGACAGACGCGCCACCGCCGGGCAAGGAGTATCGCACGCCCGAGATGTATTACAAGGGTGTCCTGAAGGGTGCCCGCCTTATTGCGGGTGAATGCTCCAAAGATGTAATTTTTTAGTAGACTCGCATTTTGTTATCCTGTGCGCTGAAAACTTTGTTCATACGCGCTAAGCAATGCTTGTTAATTTAAAATATTACCTTATGTGCAGCCGTTTATCAAATCTGAGAGATGGCAAGTCGTTGGCTTCGGCCCCCATGCCACGAGTGCTGGGGTGTTTGGGATAAACTTGAGCGCTCTTGTTCCCATTTGTGGGTCCTTCTAGGGAGGCGCTCAACACAACGAACGAGGCAACCAGACTTATAATGCTTGAACACTCCCACTTAGCCATAAAATTCTATAATTTTAAATTTCGGCGAAGCCCCTAGTGTTCGGAAGACCGAATTCGGGGCGCTATCCACGCCTGGGGCCGGACAAAGCCGGCTCCTCGCTCTAAGCGGCATAAGTCTTTAGGGACTCGAAAAGACCTCTGGAACAGCGACCAGCTCTCGCCTCATCATGACGGTCCGTTTTAGCTTTCTCCACTGAGGTGCTCGACCCAGCTCAACTGGGGCATAATCGCAGTGGTTCTCCCAGCGCTACCTTAGCCGATATAACAGAACGTAAGGTACCAAAACATGGGAGCCGGGCAAACCCAACTATTGACCCAAGACATGATTCAGAGCCGATGCATATAATGCTATAAGTTCGGGGTGCCGCACTTGTGGAAGTGTTCGGACTTATCACACCATAATTTGGGGAACTTAAGCCCTTGGTGTATTTGGCCGTACCAAAGCGTACGGGTGCGACATGTCATAAGTGAACATATATAGAAAGGAATGCAATGATAGACAAAAAGCGATGCCTTGTTTATTCAAAAAATACTGCAATGAAGGCAGAACGATACAAATAGTGCGATAAGCAAGGGGTGGGACTATTTAACATGTCCCCCTCCAGGGGTAGGCTGCGGAATGGTATGTAAAACAGGTATAATTCTCGTAATGGAGACCACCTAGATACTCGTCGTAGCTTAACGGAGACAGGCCTTCTGGAAAACGGAGTCCTGAGAATAAGAAAAAAAAGAATGACACATTTGGGAGCCCCTGTTGTGATTGAGCCGCACTCTGGGCATGCCGTGGTCGTGCCCCTCCCCCTATGCCCATGGTATCTCCAGAGCGTAGTGATGTACGCGTGGTACTGGTCTCGCGATTTCGCGAGGGCTGGGGTTGGGGCCGCATTGCTACGCGTGCTCGGAATGTGCCACGTGGTCTTGTTGTAGGTTACTCCGGGCGCGCTTGACTATGTTCGGTCGCTTAACGGCCGGACTCGAGAATTGCCTTAAGAGGCTACTCTGTACTTCCGCCGCGAGAGCCGCTGTATGCTCCTCCGTTCAGAGAGAGCGTTCGGTGTTTCCATTGACCGTGATGACTCCTCGAGGGCTTGGCATCTTGAGCTTGAGGTATGCGTAGTGTGGCACTGCATTGAACTTTGCAAATGCGGTTCGTCCGAGAAGTGCATGATAGCCGCTGCGGAACGGGACTATCGAAGATTAACTCCTCGCTTCGGAAGTTATCCGGGGATCCAAAGACCACTTCAAGTGTAACTGAGCCTGTACAATTGGCCTCTACACTTGGTATGACGCTTTTGAAGGTCATCTTTGTAGGTTTAATCCTTGAGGGGTCTATGCCCATCTTGCGCACTATATCCTGATAAAGCAGGTTCAGGCTGCTGCCGGCGTCCATCAGGACTCTAGTGAGGTGAAATCCGTGGAAGATTGGGTCTAAAACCAATGCGGCGAATCCGCCATGGCGGATACTGGTGGGGTGGTCCCTTCGATCAAAAGTGATCGGGCAGGAGGACCACAGATTGAACTTTGGGGCGACTGGCTCCATCGCGTATACGTCCCTAAGCGCACGCTTCCGTTCCCTTTTGGGTATGTGGGTTGCGTATACCATGTTCACCGTCCGCACTTGTGGGGGGAAACCCTTCTGTCCTCTATTGTTCGGCGGCCGTGTCTCCTCCTCGTCATTGCTATGCAGCCCCTTGTCGTTGCTTTCGGCAGATTCCCCCGTGACTTTGTACTTTTCGAGCGACGCCGGGGTGCGGCTTTAATGGAGGGCCTAGAGGCCTCTCTATCGCAGCCACAAGGTGGCCGGTCGGCTGTATTGTGCGCTGGTGATGTAGGTTTATGAGCTTCCTCCTCGAATCGGGGTCGCAGCCTTTGTTTGGGGTAGCTTTTGGAGGGGCGTTCGAGTTCATACTCTTCGGCCGCAAGGACTTCAGTCCACCTATCGGCTAGCAGGTCTTGGTCAGCTCTAAGTTGTTGCTGCTTTTTCTTGAGGCTGCTTGCCGTGGCCATAAGCCTGCGTTTGAAACGCTCTTGTTCGACGGGATCCTCAGGCACGACATATTCGTCGTCGTCGAGGCTTGCCTCGTCTCCGGAGGGAGGCATATAATTATCGTCCTATACCTCTCTATCTGCCATTTTCTCATGAGGGCTGGTTTCTCCATCCTCATGCGTTGAATCTTGTTGGAGGGGGTTGTCTTCGGCACTGTCCGGGGTTTTATTGTCTCCGATGCCGGAATCTCCATTTTTGTTGTGGCGAGATTTAGAGCGGCGCCGCTGACGCCGGCGCTTAGGCTGTTTCTTGGAGAGGTCGTCCTCCGCTGTTCCATCGCCATTCCCATCCTTTGGGATGTCCACCATGTATATGTCGTATGACGAGGTGGCTTTCCAGTGCCCTGTAGGCGCTGGTTCTTGGTCGTCTCCGGCATCGTCGTCCATACCGTCGATGTCTTCGGAGTCGAAGTCTAGCATGTCGGTTAAGTCATCGACAGTGGCTACGAAGTGGGTGGTGGGTGGGTTTTGAATTTCTTCGTCGTCCGCATCTGAACCGTTCTGACCATAATCCGACCAGCGCTCTCCTGATAAAGAGAGACACTTTAGCAAATTCAGGATGTCACCAAAAGGCGAGTGCTGAAAGATGTCTGCAGCGGTGAACTCCATGATCGGCGCCCAATCGGATTCGATTGGCAGGGGCGCAGAAGGTTCGGGGTCCGGAAAGGAGTCCGACACCTTGGAGTCACGAGCTTCACAAGGGACAGGGTCGGTATTCGGCTTTATCGCCATAGAGGTAGCAGCCCCCGAGGCGGTGTCCAGCCACCCATCCTCGATCGGCGCAGTCGGCTTCGAGCTAAGGGTCGGAGCCGACTCTTGTGCGGCCTTCAGGGCACTGTTCGGCAGCAGAGCTAAATCATGCCCATCGTGACAGTGCGGCTCGCTCGACTGTGGCTCGAATCCCTCGAAGATCAAGTCTCCGCGGATGTCGGCCTTATAGTTCAAACTTCCAAATCTGACCTGATGGCCAGGGGCATAGCTTTCGATCTACTCCAGATGGCCAAGTGAATTGGCCCGCAGTGCAAAGCCGCCGAATACGAAGATCTGTCCGGGGAGAAAAGTCTCGCCCTGGACCGTGTCGTTGTTGACGATCGATGGAGCCATCGGGCCTATAGGTGACGACACAGAGGAACTCTCAATGAAAGCACCAATGTCGGTGTCAAAACCGGTGGATCTCGGGTAGGGGGTCCCGAACCGTGCATCTAGGCGGATGGTAACAGGAGACAAGGGACACGATGTTTTTACCCAGCTTCGGGCCCTCTCGGTGGAGGTAAAACCCTACTCCTGCTTGATTTATATTGATGATAGGTAGTACAAGAGTAGATCTACCATGAGATCAAGGAGGCTAAACCCTAGAAGCTAGCCTATGGTATGATTGTTGTTCGTCCTATGGACTAAAACTCTCCGGTTTATATAGACACCGGAGAAGGCTAGGGTTACACAGAGTCGGTTACAATGGTAGGAGATCTACATATCCGTATCGCCAAGCTTGCCTTCCACGCCAAGGAAAGTCCCATCCGGACATGGGACGAAGTCTTCAATCTTGTATCTTCATAGTCTTGGAGTCCGGCCAAAGATGATAGTTCGGCTATCCGGACACCCCATAGTCCAGGACTCCCTCAATGGCCTTTCATAAATTTCATCCATAACTTATATTAGGTGTTGCGCCACCTTATTTTTGGGCCAGGCCCATGTAATTTCGAAATACTTGAGTATAGGCTGATTTTAGAGTCTGTATGTGTGGGGAAACAAGAGTTAGGGTTGGTTTCGGACCCCTCCTCCAAGGGCCAAGAAATCCCCCCCCCTCTCTTCCTCCATATATATACAACCCTTAGGGTATTGTTTAGACTTTGGTTTTCTTTAGATTAAAAATTCGCCATAACTGCAACTTCGCGTACTTCATTTGCGTTAAACCACTAGACCAACATGTCAGAGAACCCCACCTTGATCAATAAAGCTTTCATCTTATATTCCCAATATCCAGATTGCAATCTTTGTTTCTTGCTTGTTCCTCGTTTGCTTGCAGGAAATAGACCTTTGTGGTCAGGTAGATCGTGCTCCGGCATGGTCGATAACCTCTCGGAGTTGGTTGAGTGATTGCTAAGGCGCGACTTCCTCGCACTTCGTAGTCAGATCGTCAAAGTCTACTCCTCCGAAATGATAATCATCTTCTCATTGAAAGACGAGACACCTTTTGCCTCTATCAAGTGGTATTAGATTTCCAGATTGCTCGGTGAGATTTCCCATTTTTCATAGTTTAGAACGAGTATGTTCTCCATACCTACAGTCCACGAAAATGCCAAAAAAAATTAGGGTTAGTTCATCATATCCAAACCAATCTGAGCCTTCGTAGAATCTTTTTAGAGTTTTTCTTTGTTGAATTTGCGGTTGCATCGTCAGTCGAGTTGCTGCGTCTTGTTACCTTAGGCTTTCAAGTTCTGGTCACATGTTTTCACGTTGCCGCCACCATATACCATCACCAAATATCCGCTGCCAATCCTAGTTCATATATATCCACCACATATCCGCCACCAATCGAGTCATGTACATCCATCAGGTCACCATCACACCAATCTGAGTCCACCTCCACCACAGATTCGCCACAAGTCCGTGCTCCACCGCCCTTCATATACCATCACCAGTTCGAGTTCCACCAGATTCATCTCCACCACCAGTCCTAGTCTGAGTCCAGTATTTCTTTCTTCATTTTTTGAGTTCTAGATCACGTGATACTACGAGTCGTGAACAAGTCGAATTCCCCAACTTCGTGTTACCCGTACAAGAAAAATAGTTCCGGTCTGGAAAATTCTAGGTAGGCAGTTTTTAGACCATTTGTAGACTTTTTCAAAAAAAAATGTTGTAGAGAAACAAAAAAAAGAGAATTAAAAAGTGGAAAAAAAGGAAAAAGGAAAAAAATCAGAGTGTGCTCCTCCCTTGTTTACATGCCATGCCGTGATTTTGTTAGTGTTCTAGGCTCGCGTCTGTAGCACGGTGATGAGGACATCAATACAATTGTTACACCCATAGCCCCTGCTGCTATAAATACAGGACCAATTACTAGAGCTCGCGCACGCCAACTAAATTACCAGGTACTTTCGTTTCTTGGTAATGATTCTAATGTTCATGAGAATATGATGCTGCCTAAATTGGATACATTTGTTTTGCTTACAAATGAAGGGCCTAGCTTGGAGAAGGATGAACATTGGATTAAGAACAAGCATGCAGATGATGGCATGCGCAAGGGGAACAAGAACGGAGTTACAAGTGATGATTTCAGGACTTTGAAGCCACCATAATGGGTGCATGAAGCCTTGGACGAAATATACAAGATGCCACTTCATAAATTTCGTCCCGAGGCTATTATAGGTGCTGCATCACCTTATTATTGGGCCAGGCCCATGTAATTTCGAAATACATAAGTATAGGCTATTTTTAGAGTCCGTATGTGTGGGAAACAAGAGATAGGGTTGATTTCGGACCCCTCCACCAAGGGTCACGAAATTCCCCCCCTCTTGCTCCATATATACAGCCCTTAGGGCATCGTTTAGACTTTGGGTTTTGTTTAGATTAAAAGTTCGCCATAGCTGCAACTTCGCGTACTTCGTTTGTGTTCAACGACCAGACAAAGGCGTCACAGAACCCCACCTTGATCAATAAAGCTTTCATCTTATATTCGCAATATCCAGATTGCAATCTCAGTTTCTTGCTTGTTCTTCGTTTGCTCGCGGGAAACAGACCCTCGTGGTCAGGTTGATCATGCTCCGGCGTGGTCAATAACCTCTCGGAGTTGGTTTAGCGATTGCTAAGGCGCGACGTCCTCACACGTTCGTAGTCGGATCGTCAAAATCGACTGCCACCAAAGCGATATCCATCATCTCATCGAAAGACGGGACACCTTTGCCTCTATCAAGTGGTATCAGATTTCCAGGTTGCTCGGTGAGATTTTATAGTTTTTCGTAGTTTAGATCGAGTCTGTTCTTCATACCTAAAGTCCATGAAAAAGCCACAAAAAAAATTAGGGTTAGTTCATCATATCCGAACCAATCTGAGCCTTTGCATAATCTTTTTAGGATTTTGCTTTGTTGAATTTGCGGTTGCATCGTCGTGTCTAGTTGCTGGTCTTAGCGTTAGTCTTTTAGAGTTTCGAGTTCTGGTCATAAGTTGTCACACCGCCACCGCACCATCATCATCGCCCCTGTCACCTACCACCACCGATCCGAATCCGTATCCATATACCACCACCAATCCGTACCCATATACCACCACCATTTCATATCCATATATTACCACCGCTGCCATATACCACCACCGCTGCCATATACCACCACCATATATCCACCACCAATCCGAGTTCCTTGCATATTAGGTTTGTTTTCGAGATCCATCTAGATTTCGATTCGTGTTTCCTTGCCGGAGTAGGTTTCGGAAAAAAAAAGAGTCCGGAAACCACCCTCCGTTTAGGCCCAAAATTTTTCGAAAACGCATTTTTCGAAAAAATTTCTGGCTATCCTATTTTTAGGTGTTTCTGAGTGTTTTGAGACAGGTGCCATTATAGGAAGTTTTTTTTGACCCGTTTCCAGCTTTTGGGTCCGGGCAGTCGAAAAAAAAAATTGGTCGAAAAAATTTCGTGCCCATCCTGTCAGTTTGACCTAGGAAGAGTTTTGAGACACTCGCCATTATAGTGATTTTTCGCAAAAAAAAGCAGCGCAAAAAAAACAGCGCAAAAAAAAGAGCGAAAAAAAATCCAGAGTGTGCTTTTCCCTTGTTTACATGCCGCGCCGTGATTTTGTTGGTGTTCTAGGCTCGCGTCTCTAGCACAGTCTAGCCTAGGACCAGCACAGTACCGTCGTTGAGCGTTTATTCAACTTTGCATCTCTGAATTGATTATTGCTGACCCTTTTTGCTACCATATTATAAGCCTTCCCAGCTCCACATACATCTACATCGTGCGTTTGACTCTCCCTGGTAATCGCCCTATCCTAGCTTTGAGAGTTTTTGACTACAACGGTTGCCGATCACCGCCTGCTTCTAGGTAAGAACTGGTAAGAATTTGAGATTTGCTTGACGGATTTGTGACACCCACCACCACCTCTTGTTAGTAGTCTGTAGGATCATATTCTTGTGTGTTTCTATTGCTGCTAACCATGCCAGGATCACAAGCCGATGAGACTGACTGGGAGAACATGACGAATAAGGATTTGCATGATAAATTTCAGCAAATGATGAGTGGACAGGTGCAAGATGTGCTAAACAGATTTGAAGAGGCCATGGAGAAGATAGATGGCATGGAGAAGACGTTTGAAACAAAGCTCAATAAAAAGTTTAATGAATTGCTCGCGCGTCTTCCACCACCACCACCCGCTGCACCTAACGCACCTCTCCAACAACAACAACAACGACTACCTCCACGTCACGAAACAGATCTCCGCCGAGCGAGCCGTGTTCCTCTTGCGTTTGGCCAAACTGTTGGTGCTGCTATTGATACTTCTGTGGCTCCTGCTGCTGATGCGGAGGAGGATGATTATGTGGGAGATTACGAGGATGAGGTTGCTCAAAATCAGAACTACGTGCAACCACCTGCACCACAACCACCAGGTCGTCCACATGCAAATAATCACAATGGTAGGGCTTTCCCTCAGGTACGAGATCATGACCATCTTCCTAAACTGAAATTGAATATTCCTCCTTTCGAGGGTAGATATGTTCCTGATATATATCTTACTTGGGAGTTAGAAACTGAACAACGATTTACATGTTTACAATATCCCGAGGAGAGACGGGTTGCCGCTGCTGTTTGTGCTTTCACTAGTTTTGCATGTGTATGGTGGTCTGAACATTGTAGATTATATCCTATTCCAACTACTTGGGCTGCTTTGAAAACTGCTATGCATACTCGTTGGGTTCCACCATATTATCAACGTGAATTTCTTCAGAAATTACAGCGCTTAAGACAAGGAAAAAATTCTGTAGAAGAATATAATCAGGAATTACAAACTGGCATGATCAGATGTGGTATTGTTGAGGAGAATGAAGCTATGCTTGCACGTTTTCTGGGTGGATTAAATAGAGAGATTCATATCATTCTAGACTATAAGGAGTATACTAATATCACTTGTTTATTCCATCTTGCTTGTAAAGCTGAACGTGAAGTGCAGGATCGACAAGCATTGGCACGATCTAACTTTTCTGCAGGCCGACCTTCATCATGGACACCGTGTGCATCTTCTACTTCAACTGCACCAGCACCTCAATCAGGTGTCTCCTCCAGTCGTGATACAAGAAAACAGGCACAACCACCATTATCTGCCAAGAGCGCACCTGCTGGGCCTGCACAGAGTTCTGCTTCTTCCATGGCATCAACAGGGCACACAAGTGATATTATTTGTCGTCGTTGTAAGGGAGGAGGTCATTATGCGAGAGAATGCAAATCTCCGTGTGTGATGATTGCTACCGCGGATGGTGGATATGAGTCCGCTAGTGACTATGATGAGGAGACTTTGGCTCTTATTACACGTGAAGAACATGGTGGAGATGATTCTGATCATGAGACGCAATACATGGCTCCTGAAGACGCTGACAGGTATGAATGTTTAGTTGCTCAACGTCTTTTGAGTGTGCAGGTCATACAAGCTGAGCAAAATCAGAGGCACAATTTGTTCCATACCAAGGGAATTGTGAAAGAACGTTTTGTGCGCGTCATCATAGATGGAGGGAGCTTGATAGAGGCTAAGGTGTCCCTTCTTTCGATGAGATGATGGATATCGCTTTGGTGGCAGTCGACTTTGACGATCCGACTACGAACGTGCGAGGACGTCGCGCCTTAGCAATCGCTAAACCAACTCCGAGAGGTTATTGACCACGCCGGAGCACGATCAACCTGACCACAAGGGTCTGTTTCCTGCGAGCAAACGAAGAACAAGCAAGAAACTGAGATTGCAATCTGGATATTGCGAATATAAGATGAAAGCTTTATTGATCAAGGTGGGATTCTGTGACGCCTTTGTCTGGTCGTTGGACACAAACGAAGTACGCGAAGTTGTAGCTATGGCGAACTTTTAATCTAAACAAAACCCGATGTCTAAACGATGCCCTAAGGGCTGTATATATGGAGGAAGAGGGGGGGGGGGGATTTCGTGGCCCTTGGTGGAGGGGTCCGAAATCAACCCTATCTCTTGTTTCCCCACACATACGTACTCTAAAAATAGCCTATACTTAGGTATTTCGAAATTACATGGGCCTGGCCCAATAATAAGGTGACACAGCACCTAAAATAGCCTCGGGACGAAATTTATGAAGTGGCATCTTGTATATTTCGTCCAAGGCTTCATGCACCCATTATGGTGGCTTCAAAGTCCTGAAATCATCACTTGTAACTCCGTTCTTGTTCCCCTTGTGCATGCCATCATCTCCATGCTTGTTCTTGCTCCAATGTTCATCCTTCTCCAAGCTAGGCCCTTCATTTGTAAGCAAAACAAATGTATCCAATTTAGGCAGCATCATATTCTCATGAACATTAGAATCATTACCAAGAAACGAAAGTACCTAGTAATTTAGTTGGCGTGCACGAGCTCTAGTAATTGGTCCAGTATGTATAGCAGCAGGGGCTGTGGGTGTAACAATTGTATTGATGTCCTCATCATCATCCCCTTCTTGAAATGAAGTCGTCCTCGACGGAAGTTCATCTTCCTCACCCAAATAAGGCTTCAAATCTGCAATGTTAAAAGTGGGACTAACCCCAAAATCTGCAGGCAGCTCAAGTTTATATGCATTATCATTTATTTTCTCTAACACCTTAAAGGGACCATCAGCACATGGCATTAACTTTGATTTGCGCAAATCAGGAAATCTATCCTTACGCAAATGTAACCAAACAAGATCTCCAGGTGCAAACACAACATGTTTTCTACCCTTATCTCCAGCAAGTTTATATTTAGCATTCATACGCTCAATGTTTTCCTTAGTTAACTCATGCATTTTTAAAATCAATTCAGCACGTTGTTTAGCATCAAAATTAACATTCTCTGAAGATGGAAGAGGCAACAAATCAATAGGTGCACGAGGTAGGAAACCATACACAACTTCAAAAGGGCACATCTTAGTAGTAGAATGCAATGAACGATTATAAGCAAATTCAATATGAGGCAAGCATTCCTCCCACATTTTCTTATTATTCTTCAAAACAGCCCTAAGCATAGTAGACAACGTTCTATTGACTACTTCAGTTTGTCCATCAGTTTGGGGGTGACAAGTAGTACTAAAAAGCAGTTTAGTCCCCAACTTAGCCCATAAACATCTCCAAAAGTGGCTAAGAAATTTAGTATCACGATCTGAAACAATAGTATTTGGCACACCATGCAAGCGAATAATTTCACGAAAAAACAAATCAACAACATTAACAGCATCATCGCTTTTATGACATGGTATAAAGTGTGCCATTTTCGAGAATCTATCCACGACAACAAATATGCTATCCCTCCCCTTCTTTGTTCGAGGTAAACCTAAAACAAAGTCCATAGATATATCCTCCCAAGGAACACTAGGTACAGGCAAAGGCATATATAAACCATGAGGATTGAGTCGTGACTTAGCTTTTTGACATGTAGTGCAGCGAGCAATAAAACGCTCAACATCCCGTCTCATCTTTGGCCAAAAGAAATGTGTAGCAAGTACGTCCACCGTCTTTTTCACGCCAAAGTGTCCCATTAATCCTCCTCCATGCGCCTCCTGAAACAACAAAAGACGAACGGAGCTAGCTGGAATGCATAGCTTGTTAGCACGAAACACAAATCCATCATTAACGACGAACTTGTTCCACATTCTTCCTTCTTTACAATTCTGCATTACATCTTTAAAATCAGCATCATGCACATATTGATCTTTGATGGTCTCCAAACCAAATATTTTGAAGTCAAGTTGTGAAAGCATAGTATAGCGGCGAGACAATGCATCAGCAATAACATTTTCTTTTCCCTTCTTGTGTTTAATGACATAAGGAAAAGTCTCAATGAATTCAACTCATTTAGCATGTCTACGATTCAGTTTAGCTTGACTTTTAATATGTTTCAAAGATTCATGATCAGAATGTATAACAAATTCTTTGGGCCATAAATAATGTTGCCATGTTTCTAAACTCCGAACAAGAGCATACAATTCTTTATCATAAGTAGAATAATTCAGACTACGCCCACTAAATTTTTCAGAAAAGTATGGAACAGGTTTGCCATCTTGTAATAACACACCGCCTAATCCAATTCCACTAGCATCACATTCAAGCTCAAAAGTCTTATTAAAATCAAGAAGTTGGAGTAAAGGAGCATGTGTCAACTTATCTTTCAATACCGAGAGGGCTTCTTCCTGTGCGGTACCCCAAAGAAAAGGCACATCTTTCTTTGTAAGCTCACTGAGAGGTGCAACAATGGTGCTGAAATCTCTCACAAAACGCCTATAGAATCCAGCGAGGCCAAGAAAACTCCTCACTTATGTGACCGTTTTGGGCTACGGCCAACTCTCAATAGCTTCAATCTTGGCTTTATCAACTTCAATTCCCTGTGGAGTAACAACATAGCCAAGAAAAGATACTCGGTCGGTGCAAAAGGTGCACTTCCCAAGGTTACCAAACAAACGTGCATCACGTAGAGCAATAAAAACAACACATAAATGTCCAAATGTTCTTCCAAAGATCTGCTATAAATCAATATGTCATCAAAGTAAACTACCACAAGTCGTCCAATGAAAGCACGTAAAACTTCGTTCATTAATCTCATGAAAGTACTAGGTGCATTAGTTAACCCAAAGGGCATGACTAACCACTCATATAATCCAAACTTAGTTTTAAATGTTGTTTTCCATTCATCTCCCAATTTCATACGAATTTGATGGTATCCACTACGCAAATCAACTTTGGAGAATATTGTAGAGCCACTCAATTCATCAAGCATATCATCGAGCCTAGGAATAGGATGACGATAATGAATAGTAATATTATTAATGCCTCTACAATCAACACACATACGTGATGTACCATCCTTTTTCGGCACTAGAATAATAGGAACAGCACAAGGACTAAGGGATTCGCGTATATAACCTTTGTCGAGAAGCTCTTGTACTTGACGCATAATCTCCTTCGTCTCCTCTGGATTGGTACGGTATGGTGCACGGTTTGGCAGTGAAGCACCGGGAATTAAGTCAATCTGATGCTCAATCCCTCGAATAGGCGGTAATCCTGGTGGCACGTCTTGTGGAAAGACGTCAGCGAACTCCTGCAAAATGTTAGTGACAGCAGGAGGCAAAGAGGAAGGCACGTCCTCAAATGAAAATAATGCCTCTTTGCACACAAAAGCATAGCAAACAGATTTGCTGAAATCTAGCTCATCAATATCAGATTTGGTGGCAAATAAACATGCACTTTTCAATTTAATTTCAGAAGCAACACTAGATGGTTTATTATTAGGCTTAATTTGTTGCTCAAATTCTTTTGCCACAATCTGATTTTCACTCTTATTCGTCTCCTGTTTTGCTTTATTAGCTCTATTAATATCATCTTTCAAAATGGAATCAGGAGTCATAGGAAGCAAAGTAATATTTTTATCCTTATGAACAAGAGTATAGTGATTGTTTCTACCATGGTGTATAGAATTTTTATCAAATTGCCATGGTCTACCAAGTAATAAGGAACATGCTTGCATAGGTACCACATCACAATCAACATAATCAGCATATGTAGAGATACTAAAATGCACAAGAACAGTACGTGTTACCTTAACCTTGCCGCTGTTGAACCATTGGATGTAGTAAGGATGTGGATGTGGTCTTGTGGTGAGAGAAAGCTTCTCCACCATCTCCATGCTAGCCAAGTTGTTGCAGCTCCCTCCGTCGATTATGACGCGCACAGAACGTTCCTTCACAACTCCCTTGGTATGGAACAAATTGTGCCTCTGATTTTGCTCAGCTTGTGTGACCTGCACACTCAAAACACGTTGAGCAACTAAACATTCATACCTGTCAGCGTCTTCAGGAGCCATGTATTGCGTCTCATGATCAGAATCATCTCCACCATGTTCTTCACGTGTAATAAGAGCCAAAGTCTCCTCATCATAGTCACTAGCGGACTCATATCCTAATAGAGGCGAGGGTCCCGATCTTTCGATGAGATGATGGATATCGTTTGGTGGAAGTCGACTTTGACGATCCGACTACGAACGTGCGAGGACGTCGCGCCTTAGCAATCGCTAAACCAACTCCGAGAGGTTATTGACCACGCCGGAGCACGATCAACCTGACCACGAGGGTCTGTTTCCTGCGAGCAAACGAAGAACAAGCAAGAAACTAAGATTGCAATCTGGATATTGCGAATATAAGATGAAAGCTTTATTGATCAAGGTGGGGTTCTGTGACGCCTTTGTCTGGTCGTTGAACACAAACGAAGTACGCGAAGTTGCAGCTATGGCGAACTTTTAATCTAAACAAAACTCAAAGTCTAAACGATGCCCTAAGGGCTGTATATATGGAGGAAGAGGGGGGGAATTTCGTGGCCCTTGGTGGAGGGGTCCGAAATCAACCCTATCTCTTGTTTCCCCACACATACGGACTCTAAAAATAGCCTATACTTATGTATTTC
>NC_057810.1:334073836-334096658 GCF_018294505.1 Triticum aestivum
TTCCTAGCTCAAACTGACAGGATGGGCATGAAATTTTTTCGACCAAATTTTTTTTTTTTTCGACTGCCCGGACCCAAAAACTGGAAACGGGTCAAAAAAAACTTCCTATAATGGCACCTGTCTCAAAACACTCAGAAACACCTAAAAATAGGATAGCCAGAAAATTTTTCGAAAAATGCGTTTTCGAAAAATTTTGGGCCTAAACGGAGCGTGGCTACCCGACTCGATCTAAACTATAGGTATGAAGAACAGACTCGATCTAAACTACGAAAAACTGTAAAATCTCACCGAGCAACCTGGAGCTCTGATACCACTTAATAGAGGCGAGGGTCCCGATCTTTCGATGAGATGATGGATATCGTTTGGTGGAAGTCGACTTTGACGATCCGACTACGAACGTGCGAGGACGTCGCGCCTTAGCAATCGCTAAACCAACTCCGAGAGGTTATTGACCACGCCGGAGCACGATCAACCTGACCACGAGGGTCTGTTTCCTGCGAGCAAACGAAGAACAAGCAAGAAACTAAGATTGCAATCTGGATATTGCGAATATAAGATGAAAGCTTTATTGATCAAGGTGGGGTTCTGTGACGCCTTTGTCTGGTCGTTGAACACAAACGAAGTACGCGAAGTTGCAGCTATGGCGAACTTTTAATCTAAACAAAACTCAAAGTCTAAACGATGCCCTAAGGGCTGTATATATGGAGGAAGAGGGGGGGAATTTCGTGGCCCTTGGTGGAGGGGTCCGAAATCAACCCTATCTCTTGTTTCCCCACACATACGGACTCTAAAAATAGCCTATACTTATGTATTTCAAAATTACATGGGCCTGGCCCAATAATAAGGTGACGCAGCACCTAAAATAGCCTCGGGACGAAATTTATGAAGTGGCGTCTTGTATATTTCGTCCAAGGCTTGATGCACCCATTATGGTGGCTTCAAAGTCCTGAAATCATCACTTGTAACTCCGTTCTTGTTTCCCTTGCGCATGCCATCATCTCCATGCTTGTTCTTGCTCCAATGTTCATCCTTCTCCAAGCTAGGCCCTTCATTTGTAAGCAAAACAAATGTATCCAATTTAGGCAGCATCATATTCTCATGAACATTAGAATCATTACCAAGAAACGAAAGTACCTGGTAATTTAGTTGGCGTGCACGAGCTCTAGTAATTGGTCCAGTATGTATAGTAGCAGGGGCTGTGGGTGTAACAATTGTATTGATGTCCTCATCATATCCACCATCCGCGGTAGCAATCATCACACGCGGAGATTTGCATTCTCTCGCATAATGACCTCCTCCCTTACAACGACGACAAATAATATCACTTGTGTGCCCTATTGATGCCATGGAAGAAGCAGAACTCTGTGCAGGCCCAGCAGGTGCGCTCTTGGCAGATAATGGTGGTTGTGCCTGTTTTCTTGTATCACGACTGGAGGAGACACTTGATTGAGGTGCTGGTGCAGTTGAAGTAGAAGATGCACGCGGTGTCCATGATGAAGGTCGGCCTGCAGAAAAGTTAGTTCGCGCCAATGCTTGTCGATCCTGCACTTCACGTTCAGCTTTACAAGCAAGATGGAATAAACGAGTGATATTAGTATACTCCTTATAGTCTAGAATGGTCTGAATCTCTCTATTTAATCCACCCAGAAAACGTGCAAGCATAGCTTCATTCTCCTCAACAATACCACATCTAATCATGCCAGTTTGTAATTCCTGATAATATTCTTCTACAGAATTTTTTCCTTGTCTTAAGCGCTGTAATATCTGAAGCAATTCATGTTGATAATATGGTGGAACCCAACGAGTACGCATAGCAGTTTTCAAAGAAGCCCAAGTAGTTGGAATAGGATATAATCTACAATGTTCAGACCACCATACACATGCAAAACTAGTGAAAGCACAAACAGCAGCGGCAACCCGTCTCTCCTCGGGATATTGTAAACATGTAAATCGTTGTTCAGTTTCTAACTCCCAAGTAAGATATATATCATGAACATATCTACCCTCGAAAGGTGGAATATTCAATTTCAGTTTAGGAAGATGGTCATGATCTCATACCTGAGGGAAAGCCCTACCATTGTGATTATTTGCATGTGGACGACCTGGTGGTTGTGGTGCAGGTGGTTGCACATAGTTCTGATTTTGAGCAACCTCATCCTCGTAATCTCCCACATAATCATCCTCCTCCGCATCAGCAGCAGGAGCCACAGAAGTATCAACAGCAGCACCAACAGTTTGGCCAAACGCAAGAGGAACACGGCTCGCTCGGCAGAGATCTGTTTCGCGACGTGGAGATAGTCATTTTTGTTGTTGTTGGAGAGGTGCGTTGGGTGCACCGGGTGGTGGTGGTGGAAGACGCGCGAGCAATTCATTAAACTTGTTATCAAGCTTTGTTTCGAACGTCTTGTCCATGCCATCTATCTTCTCCATGGCCTCTTCAAATCTGTTTAGCACATCTTAAACCTGTCCACTCATCATTTGCTGAAATTTATCATGCAAATCCTTATTCGTCATGTTCTCCCAGTCAGTCTCGTCGGCTTGTGATCCTGGCATGGTTAGCAGTAATAGAAACACACAAGAATATGATCCTATAGACTACTAACAAGAGGTGGTGGTGGGTGTCACAAATTCGTCAAGCAAATCTCAAATTCTTACCAGTTCTTACCCAGCAGCAGGCGGTGATCGACAACCGTTGTAGTCAAAAACTCTCAAAGCTTGGATAGAGCGATTACCAGGGAGAGTCAAACGCACGACGTAGATGTATGTGGAGCTGGGAAGGCTTATAATATGGTAGCAAAAAGGGTCAGCAATGATCAATTCAGAGATGCAAAGTTGAATAAACGCTCAACGACGGTACTGTGCTGGTCCTAGGCTAGACTGTGCTAGAGACGCGAGCCTAGAACACCAACAAAATCACGGCGCGGCACGTAAACAAGGGAAAAGCACACTCTGGATTTTTTTTCGCTCTTTTTTTTGCGCTGTTTTTTTTTGCGCTGCTTTTTTTTGCGAAAAATCACTATAATGGCGAGTGTCTCAAAACTCTTCCTAGGTCAAACTGACAGGATGGGCACGAAATTTTTTCGACCAATTTTTTTTTCGACTGCCCGGACCCAAAAACTGGAAACGGGTCAAAAAAACTTCCTATAATGGCACCTGTCCCAAAACACTCAGAGACACCTAAAAATAGGATAGCCAGAAATTTTTTCGAAAAATGCGTTTTCGAAAAATTTTGGGCCTAAACGGAGGGTGGTTTCC
Organism: Triticum aestivum; assembly: GCF_018294505.1. Classification (NCBI taxonomy): domain Eukaryota; kingdom Viridiplantae; phylum Streptophyta; class Magnoliopsida; order Poales; family Poaceae; genus Triticum; species Triticum aestivum. Next base: position 334,077,092 of record NC_057810.1, read on the forward strand.
GGACTCTTTTTTTTTCCGAAACCTACTCCGGCAAGGAAACACGAATCGGAATCTAGATTGATCTCGAAAACAAACCTAATATGCAAGGAACTCGGATTGGTGGTGGATATATGGTGGTGGTATATGGCAGCGGTGGTAATATATGGATATGAAACGGTGGTGGTATATGGATACGGATTGGTGGTGGTATATGGACACGGATTCGGAGCGGTGGTGGTAGGTGACAGGGGCGATGATGATGGTGCGGTGGCGGCGTGACAACTTATGACCAGAACTCGAAACTCTAAAAGACTAATGCTAAGACCAGCAACTAGACACGACGATGCAACCGCAAATTCAACAAAGCAAAACCCTAAAAAGATTATGCAAAGGCTCAGATTGGTTCGGATATGATGAACTAACCCTAATTTTTTTTTGGCTTTTTCGTGGACTGTAGGTATGAAGAACAGACTCGATCTAAACTACGAAAAACTGTAAAATCTCACCGAGCAACCTGGAAATCTGATACCACTTGATAGAGGCAAAGGTGTCCCGTCTTTCGATGAGATGGTGGATTTCGCTTTGGTGGAAGTCGACTTTGACGATCCGACTACGAACGTGCGAGGACGTCGCGCCTTAGCAATCGCTAAACCAACTCCGAGAGGTTATTGACCACGCCGGAGCACGATCAACCTGACCACGAAGGTCTGTTTCCTACGAGCAAACGAAGAACAAGCAAGAAACTAAGATTGCAATCTGGATATTGCGAATATAAGATGAAAGCTTTATTGATCAAGGTGGGGTTCTGTGACGCCTTTGTCTGGTCGTTGAACACAAACGAAGTACGCGAAGTTGCAGCTATGGCGAACTTTTAATCTAAACAAAACCCAAAGTCTAAACGATGCCCTAAGGGCTGTATATATGGAGGAAGAGGGGGGAATTTCGTGGCCCTTGGTGGAGGGGGCCGAAATCAACCCTATCTCTTGTTTCCCCACACATACGGACTCTAAAAATAGCCTATACTTATGTATTTCGAAATTACATGGGCCTGGCCCAATAATAAGGTGACGCAGCACCTAAAATAGCCTCGGGACGAAATTTATGAAGTGGCATCTTGTATATTTCGTCCAAGGCTTCATGCACCCATTATGGTGGCTTCAAAGTCCTGGAATCATCACTTGTAACTCCGTTCTTGTTCCCCTTGCGCATGCCATCATCTCCATGCTTGTTCTTGCTCCAATGTTCATCCTTCTCCAAGGTAGGCCCTTCATTTGTAAGCAAAACAAATGTATCCAATTTAGGCAGCATCATATTCTCATGAACATTAGAATCATTACCAAGAAACGAAAGTACCTGGTAATTTAGTTGGCGTGCACGAGCTCTAGTAATTGGTCCAGTATGTATAGCAGCAGGGGCTGTGGGTGTAACAATTGTATTGATGTCCTCATCAAGCAGACTCATATCCACCATCCGCGGTAGCAATCATCACACGCGGAGATTTGCATTCTCTCGCATAATGACCTCCTCCCTTACAACGACGACAAATAATATCACTTGTGTGCCCTGTTGATGCCATGGAAGAAGAAGAACGCTGTGCAGGCCCCACAGGTGCGCTCTTGGCAGATAATGGTGGTTGTGCCTGTTTTCTTGTATCACGGCTGGAGGTGGCACCGGATGGAGGTGCTGGTGCAGTTGAAGTAGAAGATGCACGTGGTGTCCATGATGAAGGTCGGCCTGCAGAAAAGTTAGTTCGCCCCAATGCTTGTCGATCCTGCACTTCACGTTCAGCTTTACAAGCAAGATGGAATAAACGAGTGATATTAGTATACTCCTTATAGTCTAGAATGGTCTGAATCTCTCTATTTAATCCACCCAGAAAACGTGCAAGCATAGCTTCATTCTCCTCAACAATACCACATCTAATCATGCCAGTTTGTAATTCCTGATAATATTCTTCTACAGAATTTTTTCCTTGTCTTAAGCGCTGTAATTTTTGAAGCAATTCACGTTGATAATATGGTGGAACCCAACGCGTACGCATAGCAGTTTTCAAAGCAGCCCAAGTAGTTGGAATAGGATATAATCTACAATGTTCAGACCACCATACACATGCAAAACTAGTGAAAGCACAAACGGCAGCAGCAACTCGTCTCTCCTCAGGATATTGTAAACATGTAAATCGTTGTTCAGTTTCTAACTCCCAAGTAAGATATATATCAGGAACATATCTACCCTCAAATGGTGGAATATTCAATTTCAGTTTAGGAATATGGACATCATCTCGTACCTGAGGTGGTGGTGCAGGCCTACCATTACGAATATATACCTGAGGTCGACCTGCTGGTGGTGGTACAGGTGGCTGCACGTAGTGTTGATTTTGATCAACCTCATCCTCATAGTCTCCCACATAATCATCCTCCTCCGCATCAGCAGCAGGAGCCACAGAAGTATCAACAGCAGCACCAATAGCTTGGCCAAACGCAAGAGGAACACGGCTTGCTCGGCGGAGGTCTGCTTCGCGACGTGGAGGTAGTCGTTGTTGTTGTTGTTGTTGGAGAGGTGCATTAGCTGCAGCGGGCGGTGGTGGTGGAAGACGCGCGAGCAATTCATCAAACTTGTTATCGAGCTTTGTTTCGAACGTCTTCTCAAAGCCAGTGATCTTCTCCATGGCCTCTTCAAAATTGTTCAGCACATCTTGCACCTGTTCAGTCATCATTTGCTGAAACTTATCATGAAGCTCCTTGTTCGATAAATTCTCCCAGTCAATCTCGTCGGCTTGTGATCCTGGCATGGTTAGCAGCAATAGAAACACACAAGAATATGATCCTACAGACTACGAACAAGTGGTGGTGGTGGGTGTCACAAATCCGTCAAGCAAATCTCAAATTCTTACCAGTTCTTACCCAGCAGCAGGCGGTGATCGGCAACCGTTGTAGTCAAAAACTCTCAAAGCTTGGATAGAGCGATTACCAGGGAGAATCAAACGCACGACGTAGATGTATGTGGAGCTGGGAAGGCTTATAATATGGTAGCAAAAAGGGTCAGCAATAATCAATTCAGAGATGCAAAGTTGAATAAACGCTCAACGACGGTACTGTGCTGGTCCTAGGCTAGACTGTGCTAGAGACGCGAGCCTAGAACACCAACAAAATCACGGCGCGGCACGTAAACAAGGGAAAAGCACACTCTGAATTTTTTTTTCGCTCTTTTTTTTTTGCGCTCTTTTTTTTTGCGCTGCTTTTTTTTTGCGAAAAATCACTATAATGGCGAGTATCTCAAAACTCTTCCTAGCTCAAACTGACAGGATGGGCACGAAATTTTTCGACCAATTTTTTTTTTTTCCGAAACCTACTCCGGCAAGGAAACACGAATCGGAATCTAGATGGATCCCGAAAACAAACCTAATAAGCTAAGAACTCGGATTGGTGGTGGATATATTGTGGTGGTATATGGCAGCGGTGTTGGTAGCGGTGGTAGTATATGGATATGGATCGGTGGTGGTATATGGACACGGATTGGTGGTGGTATATGGATACGGATTCGGTGCGGTGGTGGTAGATGGCAGGGGCGATGATGATGGTGCGGCGGCGGCGTGACAACTTATGACCAGAACTCGAATCTCTAAAAGACTAGACTCTAAGACCAGCAACTAGACACGACGATGCAACCGCAAATTCAACAAAGCAAAACCCTAAAAAGATTATGCAAGGCTCAGATTGGTTCGGATATGATGAACTAACCCTAATTTTTTTTGTGGCTTTTTCGTGGACTATAGGTATGAAGAACAGACTCGATCTAAACTACGAAAAACTGTAAAATCTAACCGAGCAACCTGGAAATCTGATACCACTTGATAGAGGCAAAGGTGTCCCGTCTTTCGATGAGATGGTGGATTTCACTTTGGTGGAAGTCGACTTTGACGATCCGACTACGAACGTGCGAGGACGTCGCGCCTTAGCAATCGCTAAACCAACTCCGAGAGGTTATTGACCACGCCGGAGCATGATCAACCTGACCACGAGGGTCTGTTTCCTGCGAGCAAACGAAGAACAAGCAAGAAACTAAGATTGCAATCTGGATATTGCGAATATAAGATGAAAGCTTTATTGATCAAGGTGGGGTTCTGTGACGCCTTTGTCTGGTCGTTGAACACAAACGAAGTACGCGAAGTTGCAGCTATGGCGAACTTTTAATCTAAACAAATCCCCCAAAGTCTAAACGATGCCCTAAGGGCTGTATATATGGAGGAAGAGGGGGGGAATTTCGTGGCCCTTGGTGGAGGAGTCCGAAATCAACCCTATCTCTTGTTTCCGCACACATACGGACTCTAAAAATAGCCTATACTTATGTATTTCGAAATTACATGAGCCTGGCCCAATAATAAGGTGATGCAGCACCTAAAATAGCCTCGGGACGAAATTTATGAAGTGGCATCTTGTATATTTCGTCCAAGGCTTCATGCACCCATTATGGTGGCTTCAAAGTCCTGAAATCATCACTTGTAACTCCGTTCTTGTTCCCCTTGCGCATGCCATCATCTCCATGCTTGTTCTTGCTCCAATGTTCATCCTTCTCCAAGCTAGGCCCTTCATTTGTAAGCAAAACAAATGTATCCAATTTAGGCAGCATCATATTCTCATGAACATTAGAATCATTACCAAGAAACGAAAGTACCTGGTAATTTAGTTGGCGTGCACGAGCTCTAGTAATTGGTCCAGTATGTATAGCAGCAGGGGCTGTGGGTGTAACAATTGTATTGATGTCCTCATCATCCTCCCCTTATTGAAATGAAGTCGTCCTCGACGGAAGTTCATCTTCCTCACCCAAATAAGGCTTCAAATCTGCAATGTTAAAAGTGGGACTAACCCCAAAATCTGCAGGCAGCTCAAGTTTATATGCATTATCATTTATTTTCTCTAACACCTTAAAGGGACCATCAGCACGTGGCATTAACTTTGATTTGCGCAAATCAGGAAATCTATCCTTACGCAAATGTAACCAAACAAGATCTCCAGGTGCAAACACAACATGTTTTCTACCCTTATCTCCAGCAAGTTTATATTTAGCATTCATGCGCTCAATGTTTTCCTTAGTTAACTCATGCATTTTTAAAATCAATTCAGCACGTTGTTTAGCATCAAAATTAACCTTCTCCGAAGATGGAAGAGGCAACAAATCAATAGGTGCACGAGGTAGGAAACCATACACAACTTCAAAAGGGCACATCTTAGTAGTAGAATGCAATGAACGATTATAAGCAAATTCAATATGAGGCAAGCATTCCTCCAACATTTTCTTATTATTCTTCAAAACAGCCCTAAGCATAGTAGACAACGTTCTATTGACTACTTCGGTTTGTCCATCAGTTTGGGGGTGACAAGTAGTACTAAAAAGCAGTTTAGTCCCCAACTTAGCCCATAAACATCTCCAAAAGTGGCTAAGAAATTTAGTATCACGATCTGAAACAATAGTATTTGGCACACCATGCAAGCGAATAATTTCACGAAAGAACAAATCAGCAACATTAACAGCATCATCGCTTTTATGACATGGTATAAAGTGTGCCATTTTCGAGAATCTATCCACGACAACAAATATGCTATCCCTCCCCTTCTTTGTTCGAGGTAAACCTAAAACAAAGTCCATAGATATATCCTCCCAAGGAAAACTAGGTACAGGCAAAGGCATATATAAACCATGAGGATTGAGGCGTGACTTAGCTTTTTGACATGTAGTGCAGCGAGCAATAAAACGCTCAACATCCCGTCTCATCTTTGGCCAAAAGAAATGTGTAGCAAGTACGTCCTCCGTCTTCTTCACGCCAAAGTGTCCCATTAATCCTCCTCCATGCGCCTCCTGCAACAACAAAAGACGAACGGAGCTAGCTGGAATGCATAGCTTGTTAGCACGAAACACAAATCCATCGTTAACAACAAACTTGTTCCACATTCTTCCTTCTTTACAATTATGCATTACATCTTTAAAATCAGCATCATGCACATATTGATCTTTGATGGTCTCCAAACCAAATATTTTGAAGTCAAGTTGTGAAAGCATAGTATAGCGACGAGACAAAGCATCAGCAATAACATTTTCTTTTCCCTTCTTGTGTTTAATGACATAAGGGAAAGTCTCAATGAATTCAACCCATTTAGCATGTCTACGATTCAGTTTAGCTTGACTTTTAATATGTTTCAATGATTCATGATCAGAATGTATAACAAATTCTTTGGGCCATAATAATGTTGCCATGTTTCTAAAGTCCGAACAAGAGCATATAATTCTTTATCATAAGTAGAATAATTCAGACTAGGCCCACTCAATTTTTCAGAAAAGTATGCAACAGGTTTGCCATCTTGTAATAACACACCTCCTAATCCAATTCCACTAGCATCACATTCAAGCTCAAAAGTCTTATTAAAATCAGGAAGTTGGAGTAAAGGAGCATGTGTCAACTTATCTTTCAATACCGTGAAGGCTTCTTCCTGTGCGGTACCCCAAAGAAAAGGCACATCTTTCTTTGTAAGCTCATTGAGAGGTGCAGCAATGGTGCTGAAATCTCTCACAAAACGCCTATAGAATCCAGCGAGGCCAAGAAAACTCCTCACTTGTGTGACCGTTTTGGGCTGCGGCCAACTCTCAATAGCTTCAATCTTGGCTTTATCAACTTCAATTCCCTGTGGAGTAACAACATAGCCAAGAAAAGATACTCGGTCGGTGCAAAAGGTGCACTTCCCAAGGTTACCAAACAAACGTGCATCACGTAGAGCAATAAAAACAGCACGTAAATGTTCCAAATGTTCCTCCAAAGATCTGCTATAAATCAATATGTCATCAAAGTAAACTACCACAAATCGTCCAATGAAAACACGTAAAACTTCGTTCATTAATCTCATGAAAGTACTAGGTGCATTAGTTAACCAAAAGGCATGACTAACCACTCATATAATCCAAACTTAGTTTTAAATGCTGTTTTCCATTCATCTCCCAATTTCATACGAATTTGATGGTAGCCACTACGCAAATCAACTTTGGAGAATATTGTAGAGCCACTCAATTCATCAAGCATATCATCTAGCCTAGGAATAGGATGACGATAACGAATAGTAATATTATTAATGCCTCTACAATCAACACACATACGTGATGTACCATCCTTTTTCGGCACTAGAATAATAGGAACAGCACAAGGACTAAGGGATTCGCGTATATAACCTTTGTCAAGAAGCTCTTGTACTTGACGCATAATCTCCTTCGTCTCCTCTGGATTGGTACGTATGGTGCACGATTTGGCAGTGAAGCACCGGGAATTAAGTCAATCTGATGCTCGATCCCTCGAATAGGCGGTAATCCCGGTGGCACGTCTTGTGGAAAAACGTCAGCGAACTCCTGCAAAATGTTAGTGACAGCAGGAGGCAAAGAGGAAGGCACGTCCTCGAATGAAAATAATGCCTCTTTGCACACAAAAGCATAGCAAACAGATTTGCTGAAATCTAGCTCATCAATATCAGATTTGGTGGCAAATAAACATGCACTTTTCAATTTAATTTCAGAAGCAACACTAGATGGTTTATTATTAGGCTTCATTTGTTGCTCAAATTCTTTTGCCACAATCTGATTTTCACTCTTATTCTTCTCCTGTTGTGCTTTATTAGCTCTATTAATATCATCTTTCAAAATGGAATCAGGAGTCATAGGAAGCAAAGTAATATTTTTATCCTTATGAACAAGAGTATAGTGATTGTTTCTACCATGGTGTACAGAATTTTTATCAAATTGCCATGGTCTACCAAGTAATAAGGAACATGCTTGCATAGGTACCACATCACAATCAACATAATCAGCATATGTAGAGATACTAAAATGCACACGAACAGTACGTAGAAGATGCACACGGCGTCCATGAGGAAGGTCGGCCTGCAGAAAAGTTAGTTCGCGCCAATGCTTGTCGATCCTGCACTTCACGTTCAGCTTTACAAGCAAGATGGAATAAACGAGTGATATTAGTATACTCCTTATAGTCTAGAATGGTCTGAATCTCTCTATTTAATCCACCCAGAAAACGTGCAAGCATAGCTTCATTCTCCTCAACAATACCACATCTAATCATGCCAGTTTGTAATTCCTGATAATATTCTTCTACAGAATTTTTCCCTTGTCTTAAACGCTGCAATTTTTGAAGCAATTCACGTTGATAATATGGTGGAACCCAACGCGTACGCATAGCAGTTTTCAAAGCAGCCCAAGTAGTTGGAATAGGATATAATCTACAATGTTCAGACCACCATACACATGCAAAACTAGTGAAAGCACAAACGGCAGCAGCAACTCGTCTCTCCTCAGGATATTGTAAACATGTAAATCGTTGTTCAGTTTCTAACTCCCAAGTAAGATATATATCAGGAACATATCTACCCTCAAATGGTGGAATATTCAATTTCAGTTTAGGAATATGGACATCATCTCGTACCTGAGGTGGTGGTGCGGGCCTACCATTACGAATATATACCTGAGGTCGACCTGCTGGTGGTGGTGCTGGTGGCTGCTCGTAGATCTGATTTTGATCAACCTCATCCTCATAATCGCCCGCATACTCATCCTCCTCCTGGGTACCAGCAGGAGCAGTAGCAGGAGCCAAAGAAGCACCAACAGCAGTAGCAGCGGCACCAGAATTTTGTCCTGGCTCAATAGGAACACGCTGTGCTCGTCCATACTGATTCGGAAGGGGGCGTAGTTGTTGTTGTTGCAGAGGTGCGACAGGTGCAGCCGGTGGTGGAAGACGCGCAAGCAGTTCATTAAATCTGTTATCGAGCTTTGTTTCGAACGTCTTCTCAAGGCCAGTGATCTTCTCCATGGCCTCTTCAAAATTGTTCAGCACATCTTGTACCTGTTCAGTCATCATTTGCTGAAACTTATCATGAAGCTCCTTGTTCGATAAGTTCTCCCAGTCAATCTCGTCGGCTTGTGATCCTGGCATGGTTAGCAGCAAGAGAAACACACAAGAATATGATCCTACAGACTACTAAGAAGTGGTGGTGGTGTATCACAAATCCGTCAAGCAAATCTCAAATTCTTACCAGTTCTTACCCAGCAGCAGGCGGTGATCGGCAACCGTTGTAGTCAAAAACTCTCAAAGCGTGGATAGAGCGATTACCAGGGAGAGTCGAACACACGACGTAGATGTATGTGGAGCTGGGAAGGCTTATAGTATGGTAGCAAAAAGGGTCAGCAATAATCAATTCAGAGATGCAAAGTTGAATAAACGCTCAACGACGGTACTGTGCTGGTCCTAGGCTAGACTGTGCTAGAGACGCGAGCCTAGAACACCAACAAAATCACGGCGCGGCACGTAAACAAGGGAAAAGCACACTCTGAATTTTTTTTCGCTCTTTTTTTTTGCGCTCTTTTTTTTTGCGCTGCTTTTTTTTTTGCGAAAAATCACTATAATGGCGAGTGTCTCAAAACTCTTCCTAGCTCAAACTGACAGGATGGGCACGAAATTTTTCGACCAATTTTTTTTTTTCGACTGCCCGGACCCAAAAACTGGAAACGGGTCAAAAAAAACTTCCTATAATGGCACCTGTCTCAAAACACTCAGAATCACCTAAAAATAGGATAGCCAGAAAATTTTTCGAAAAATGCGTTTTCGAAAAATTTTGGGCCTAAACGGAGCGTGGCTACCCGACTCCGGCAAGGAAACACGAATCGGAATCTAGATGGATCTCGAAAACAAACCTAATATGCAAGGAACTCGGATTGGTGGTGGATATATGGTGGTGGTATATGGCAGCGGTGGTGGTAGCGGTGGTAGTATATGGATATGGATCGGTGGTGGTATATGGACACGGATTGGTGGTGGTATATGGATACGGATTCGGAGCGGTGGTGGTAGATGGCAGGGGCGATGATGATGGTGCGGCGGCGGCGTGACAACTTATGACCAGAACTCGAAACTCTAAAAGACTAGACTCTAAGACCAGCAACTAGACCGACGATGCAACCGCAAATTCAACAAAGCAAAACCCTAAAAAGATTATGCAAAGGCTCAGATTGGTTCGGATATGATGAACTAACCCTAAATTTTTTTGTGGCTTTTTCGTGGACTATAGGTATGAAGACAGACTCGATCTAAACTACGAAAAACTGTAAAATCTCACCGAGCAACCTGGAAATCTGATACCACTTGATAGAGGCAAAGGTGTCCCGTCTTTCGATGAGATGATGGATATCGCTTTGGTGGAAGTCGACTTTGACGATCCGACCACGAACGTGCGAGGACGTCGCGCCTTAGCAATCGCTAAACCAACTCCGAGAGGTTATTGACCACGCCGGAGCACGATCAACCTGACCACGAGGGTCTGTTTCCTGCGAGCAAACGAAGAACAAGCAAGAAACTGAGATTGCAATCTGGATATTGCGAATATAAGATGAAAGCTTTATTGATCAAGGTGGGGTTCTGTGACGCCTTTGTCTGGTCGTTGAACACAAACGAAGTACGCGAAGTTGCAGCTATGGCGAACTTTTAATCTAAACAAAACCCAAAGTCTAAACGATGCCCTAAGGGATGTATATATGGAGGAAGAGGGGGGAATTTCGTGGCCCTTGGTGGAGGGGTCCGAAATCAACCCTATCTCTTGTTTCCCCACACATACGGACTCTAAAAATAGCCTATACTTATGTATTTCGAAATTACATGGGCCTGGCCCAATAATAAGGTGACGCAGCACCTAAAATAGCCTCGGGACGAAATTTATGAAGTGGCGTCTTGTATATTTCGTCCAAGGCTTGATGCACCCATTATGGTGGCTTCAAAGTCCTGAAATCATCACTTGTAACTCCGTTCTTGTTTCCCTTGCGCATGCCATCATCTCCATGCTTGTTCTTGCTCCAATGTTCATCCTTCTCCAAGCTAGGCCCTTCATTTGTAAGCAAAACAAATGTATCCAATTTAGGCAGCATCATATTCTCATGAACATTAGAATCATTACCAAGAAACGAAAGTACCTGGTAATTTAGTTGGCGTGCACGAGCTCTAGTAATTGGTCCAGTATGTATAGTAGCAGGGGCTGTGGGTGTAACAATTGTATTGATGTCCTCATCATATCCACCATCCGCGGTAGCAATCATCACACGCGGAGATTTGCATTCTCTCGCATAATGACCTCCTCCCTTACAACGACGACAAATAATATCACTTGTGTGCCCTATTGATGCCATGGAAGAAGCAGAACTCTGTGCAGGCCCAGCAGGTGCGCTCTTGGCAGATAATGGTGGTTGTGCCTGTTTTCTTGTATCACGACTGGAGGAGACACTTGATTGAGGTGCTGGTGCAGTTGAAGTAGAAGATGCACGCGGTGTCCATGATGAAGGTCGGCCTGCAGAAAAGTTAGTTCGCGCCAATGCTTGTCGATCCTGCACTTCACGTTCAGCTTTACAAGCAAGATGGAATAAACGAGTGATATTAGTATACTCCTTATAGTCTAGAATGGTCTGAATCTCTCTATTTAATCCACCCAGAAAACGTGCAAGCATAGCTTCATTCTCCTCAACAATACCACATCTAATGATGCCAGTTTGTAATTCCTGATAATATTCTTCTACAGAATTTTTTCCTTGTCTTAAGCGCTGTAATATCTGAAGCAATTCATGTTGATAATATGGTGGAACCCAACGAGTACGCATAGCAGTTTTCAAAGAAGCCCAAGTAGTTGGAATAGGATATAATCTACAATGTTCAGACCACCATACACATGCAAAACTAGTGAAAGCACAAACAGCAGCGGCAACCCGTCTCTCCTCGGGATATTGTAAACATGTAAATCGTTGTTCAGTTTCTAACTCCCAAGTAAGATATATATCATGAACATATCTACCCTCAAAAGGTGGAATATTCAATTTCAGTTTAGGAAGATGGTCATGATCTCATACCTGAGGGAAAGCCCTACCATTGTGATTATTTGCATGTGGACGACCTGGTGGTTGTGGTGCAGGTGGTTGCACATAGTTCTGATTTTGAGCAACCTCATCCTCGTAATCTCCCACATAATCATCCTCCTCCGCATCAGCAGCAGGAGCCACAGAAGTATCAACAGCAGCACCAACAGTTTGGCCAAACGCAAGAGGAACACGGCTCGCTCGGCAGAGATCTGTTTCGCGACGTGGAGATAGTCATTTTTGTTGTTGTTGGAGAGGTGCGTTGGGTGCACCGGGTGGTGGTGGTGGAAGACGCGCGAGCAATTCATTAAACTTGTTATCAAGCTTTGTTTCGAACGTCTTGTCCATGCCATCTATCTTCTCCATGGCCTCTTCAAATCTGTTTAGCACATCTTAAACCTGTCCACTCATCATTTGCTGAAATTTATCATGCAAATCCTTATTCGTCATGTTCTCCCAGTCAGTCTCGTCGGCTTGTGATCCTGGCATGGTTAGCAGTAATAGAAACACACAAGAATATGATCCTATAGACTACTAACAAGAGGTGGTGGTGGGTGTCACAAATTCGTCAAGCAAATCTCAAATTCTTACCAGTTCTTACCCAGCAGCAGGCGGTGATCGACAACCGTTGTAGTCAAAAACTCTCAAAGCTTGGATAGAGCGATTACCAGGGAGAGTCAAACGCACGACGTAGATGTATGTGGAGCTGGGAAGGCTTATAATATGGTAGCAAAAAGGGTCAGCAATGATCAATTCAGAGATGCAAAGTTGAATAAACGCTCAACGACGGTACTGTGCTGGTCCTAGGCTAGACTGTGCTAGAGACGCGAGCCTAGAACACCAACAAAATCACGGCGCGGCACGTAAACAAGGGAAAAGCACACTCTGGATTTTTTTTCGCTCTTTTTTTTGCGCTGTTTTTTTTTGCGCTGCTTTTTTTTGCGAAAAATCACTATAATGGCGAGTGTCTCAAAACTCTTCCTAGGTCAAACTGACAGGATGGGCACGAAATTTTTTCGACCAATTTTTTTTTCGACTGCCCGGACCCAAAAACTGGAAACGGGTCAAAAAAACTTCCTATAATGGCACCTGTCCCAAAACACTCAGAGACACCTAAAAATAGGATAGCCAGAAATTTTTTCGAAAAATGCGTTTTCGAAAAATTTTGGGCCTAAACGGAGGGTGGTTTCCGGACTCTTTTTTTTTCCGAAACCTACTCCGGCAAGGAAACACGAATCGGAATCTAGATTGATCTCGAAAACAAACCTAATATGCAAGGAACTCGGATTGGTGGTGGATATATGGTGGTGGTATATGGCAGCGGTGGTAATATATGGATATGAAACGGTGGTGGTATATGGATACGGATTGGTGGTGGTATATGGACACGGATTCGGAGCGGTGGTGGTAGGTGACAGGGGCGATGATGATGGTGCGGTGGCGGCGTGACAACTTATGACCAGAACTCGAAACTCTAAAAGACTAATGCTAAGACCAGCAACTAGACACGACGATGCAACCGCAAATTCAACAAAGCAAAACCCTAAAAAGATTATGCAAAGGCTCAGATTGGTTCGGATATGATGAACTAACCCTAATTTTTTTTTGGCTTTTTCGTGGACTGTAGGTATGAAGAACAGACTCGATCTAAACTACGAAAAACTGTAAAATCTCACCGAGCAACCTGGAAATCTGATACCACTTGATAGAGGCAAAGGTGTCCCGTCTTTCGATGAGATGATGGATATCGCTTTGGTGGCAGTCGACTTTGACGATCCGACTACGAACGTGCGAGGACGTCGCGCCTTAGTAATCGCTAAACCAACTCCGAGAGGTTATTAACCACGCCGGAGCATGATCAACCTGACCATGAGGGTCTGTTTCCTGCAAGCAAACAAAGAACAAGCAAGAAACTGAGATTGCAATCTGGATATTGCGAATATAAGATGAAGGCTTTATTGATCAAGGTGGGGTTCTGTGACGCCTTTGTCTGGTCGTTGAACACAAACGAAGTACGCAAAGTTGCAGCTATGGCGAACTTTTAATCTAAACAAAACCCAAAGTCTAAACGATGCCCTAAGGGCTGTATATATGGAGGAAGAGGGGGAATTTCGTGGCCCTTGGTGGAGGGGTCCGAAATCAACCCTATCTCTTGTTTCCCCACACATACGGACTCTAAAAATAGCCTATACTTATGTATTTCGAAATTACATGGGCCTGGCCCAATAATAAGGTGATGCAGCACCTATAATAGCCTCGGGACGAAATTTATGAAGTGGCATCTTGTATATTTCGTCCAAGGCTTCATGCACCCATTATGGTGGCTTCAAAGTCCTGAAATCATCACTTGTAACTCCGTTCTTGTTCCCCTTGCGCATTCCATCATCTCCATACTTGTTCTTAATCCAATGTTCATCCTTCTCCAAGCTAGGCCCTTCATTTGTAAGCAAAACAAATGTATCCAATTTAGGCAGCATCATATTCTCATGAACATTAGAATCATTACCAAGAAACGAAAGTACCTGGTAATTTAGTTGGCGTGCGCGAGCTCTAGTAATTGGTCCAGTATTTATAGTAGCATGGGCTGTGGGTGTAACAATTGTATTGATGTCCTCATCATGATCGGGCAAGAGGACCATGGATTGAACTTCGGGGCAACTGGCTCCATCGCGTATACATCCCTGAGTGCACGCTTCCGCTCCCTTTTGGGTATGTGCGTGGCATATATCATGTTCACCGTCCGCACCTGTGGGGGGAAACCCTTCTGTCCTCTATTGTTCGGTGGTCGGGTCTCTTCCTCGCCATCGCTATGTAGCCCCTTGTCGCTGTTTTCGGCAATTAACTTGCCTGCCTGCTTGAACACCCAACAGTCCCCATTGGTGTGGTTAGCTGGTTTTTCAGGGGTGCCATGTATCTGGCACAAGCGGTCGAGAATTCGGTCCAAATTGGACGGACCTTGAGTTGTTCTTTTGAATGGATTTTTCCGTTGACCGAGTTTAGAGCCTCTGAATCCGGCATTGACCGCCGTATCCTCACTGTTATCACCGTTAATGCGGCGTTTTTTTTTGTTGCGACGCGACCTGCCACTACGGTCCTTGATATCCGGACTGCCATAATTTTTGTTGAGGTTGTTGCTGCGTGCTAGCCAGCTGTCCTCACCCGCACAGAAGCGGGTCATGAGTGATGTAAGGGCTTCCATGGATTTCGGCTTTTCCTGTCCCAGGTGCCGGGCAAGCCACTCGTCACGGATGTTATGTTTGAAGGCCGCGAGGGCCTCGGCATCCGGACAGGCGACGGTTTGGTTTTTCTTGGTTAAGAACCGTGTCCAGAATTGTCTGGCCGATTCGTCTGGCTGCTGAATTATGTGGCTTAGGTCATCTGCATCTGGTGGTCGCACGTACGTGCCTTGGAAGTTATCGAGGAATGCGGCTTCCAGGTCCTCCCAACTCCCGATTGACTCTGTTGGCAAGCTGTTAAGCCAGTGCCGGGCTGGTCCTTTAAGTTTGAGTTGGAGATATTTGATGGCGTGGAGATCGTCTCCGCGGGCCATGTGGATGTGGAGGAGATAGTCCTCGATCCAGACCGCGGGGTCTGTTGTGCCATCATAAGATTCAATATTGACGGTTTAAACCCTTCTGGGATTTGATGATCCATTACCTCAGCTGTGAAGCACAGGGGGTGTGCGGTGCCTCTGTACTGGGCGATATCGCGACGGAGCTCAAAAGAGCTTTGTCCGTTGTGTCCGGCCCGGCCGGACTTACTGTGTCCGGGGTGACGGTGATCGTCACATATCGTGGGGCGCCCACGTGATCCATAGATCGGTCTTGATTGTCTTGCCTTATCCTCCAATATGTCTCGCAGGTCCGGAGTGTTCCCCTGTGGCCTTGTGCTTTTCGAGCGATGCCGGGGTACGGGTCTAGTGAAGGGCCTTGAGGCCTCTCTGTCGCGACCACAGGGTGGTCGGTCAGCTGTATTGTCTCCTGGTGAAGCGGGATCATATGCCTCCACCTCTAATCGGGGGAGCAGCTTACGTTTGGGGTAGCTTTTGGAGGGACGTTCGAGTTCATGCTCTTCGGCCGCGAGGACTTCGGTCCATCTGTCGGCTAGCAGATCTTGATCAGCTCTAAGATGCTGCTGCTTTTTCTTGAGGCTGTTTGCCGTGGCCATAAGCCTGCGTTTGAAACACTCCTGTTCGACGGGATCCTCAGGCACAACGAATTCATCGTCGTCGAGGCTTGCCTCGTCTCCGGAGGGAGGCATATAGTCCTCTACCTCTTCTTCGGCCGCTCTCTCATGAGGGCTGGCGTCCCCCTCCTCCTATGCTGGATCTTCCTGGAGTGGGTTGTCTTCGGCGCTATCCGGTGTATTATTGTCTCCGGTGACGGAATCCTCATTCTTGCTCTGCCGGGATTTAGAGCGGCGCCGCTGACGCTGACGCTTGGGCTGTTTCTTGGAGGGGTCATCCTCCGCTATTCCTTTGTCGTTCCCATCCTTTGGGAGATCCACCATGTATATGTCGTATGAAGAGGTGGCTTTCCAGTGCCCGGTGGGCGCTGGTTCTTGGTCGTCTCCGGCATCGTCGTCCATACCGTCGATGTCCTCAGAGTCGTAATCTAGCATGTCGGTTAGATCATCGACAGTGGCTACCAAGTGGGTGGTGGGTGGGCTCTGAATTTCTTCGTCGTCCGCATCCCAACCATCCTGGCCGCAGTCCGGCCAGGCCTCTCCTGATAACGAGAGGTACTTTAGCAAACTCAAGATGTCGCCAAAAGGTGAGTGTTGAAAGATGTCCGCCGCGGTGAACTCCATGATCGGCGCCCAATCGGATTCGACTGGAGGGGGCGCGGGAGGTCCGGAGTCCGGCAAGGAGTCCGGCACCTCGGAGTCACGAGCTTCATGGGGGACAAGACCGGTGTTCGGCTCTATCGCCATAGAGGTTGCAGCCCCCGAGGCGGTGTCTAGCCATCCATCCTTGGTCTGTGCGGCCGGCTCCGAGTCGAAGATCGGAGCGGGTTCGAGTGCGGCCTCCAGGGTACTGTCCGGCTGCAGAGCTAAATCATGCCCATTGTGACAGTACGGCATGCTCGGCTGTGGCTCGAATCCGTCGAGGATCAAGTCCCCGCGGATGTTAGCCGTGAAGTTCAAACTTCCAAATCTGACCTGACGGCCAGGGGCATAGCCTTCGATCTGCTCCAGCTGGCCAAGCGAATTGGCCCACAGTGCGAAGCCGCCGAATACGAAAATCTGTCCGGGGAGGAAGGTCTCACCCTGGACTGCATCGTCGTTGATGATCGAAGAAGCCATCGAGCCTATCGGTGACGACACAGAGGAACTCTCAATGAAAGCACCAATGTCGGTGTCAAAACCGGCGGATCTCGGGTAGGGGGTCCCGAACTGTGCGTCTAGGCGGATGGTAACGGGAGACGAGGGACACGATGTTTTTACCCAGGTTCGGGCCCTCTTGATGGAGGTAAAACGCTACGTCCTGCTTGATTAATATTGATGATGTGGGTTACAAGAGTAGATCTACCACGAGATCAAGGAGGCTAAACCCTAGAAGCTAGCCTATGGTATGATTGTTGTTCGTCCTATGGACTAAGGCCATCCGGTTTATATAGACACCGGAGAGGGCTAGGGTTACACAGAGTCGGTTACAAAGGTAGGAGATCTACATATCAGTATCACCAAGCTTGCCTTCCATGCCAAGGAAAGTTCCATCTGGACACGGGACGGAGTCTTCAATCTTGTATCTTCATAGTCTTGGAGTCCGGCCGATGATGATAGTTCGGCTATCCGGACACCCCCTAGTCCGGAACTCCCTCAATAAGGTAGCATGTAATATTAAGCGATGCATAACGTAAGCAGACACGAAAGAGTGCGACCTCTCTTGTGGACCCGTGTAGTCCTCGAGGTCATCTGCTCGGTTGATGATGGTAATGCAGTTTTCATGGCTGCCGGCGGCGGGGAAGAAGATCTGAGGCGCTGAAAGACAGTCTGGAGGCCGGATCTCTGCTGTGCTGGACCCTTCTATTGTTGGAGCAGCTGAGCTGGGGTGGACGACAGCACAGCAGGAGCGGGACAAACCATGCAAGGTTTTCTTTGACAACTATCTGTAAGAGAAGTAATTCTATAAGGGCTCGTTTGAATTGGAGGATTCCAACAATGCAGGGATAGGAAATAGACAGGAATAGGATAGGAATGCACATGCAAAACAGAGAATTTAAAAACACATGATTTCTGCCAATCTGGGTGTTTGATTCACAACAATTGGAAGATCACAGGATGCAAAGAAGCATCGTGAGATTAAGTCAAACCATAAGAAAATGTACGGTTATAATGCTATTATGCTACTACCTCTTAGTCTTGTGCTTCATGAATAGGAATTTGAAAAGGAGGACAAGTGAAAATTAAAATTCCTATGTTTTTTCTTTCAAGGAGACACTAAAGGAACAAATCCTATAGTTTTCCTTTGCTCCATTCCTTTGAACCAAGTTCATCAATAGTAGTATCATAGGAAACTTTCCAATTCCTATGTTTTTCATTCACTTTTCCTTTCAAGCACTGGCGATTCTAGTAGGCAGGCTTGAGCAAGGAAAAGCCTACAATAAAAACTATTTTTTGTGCTACTTCTATTACTTTGGACCCAGGCCAGTGCCCTACTAGCTCAACTCCCATGGCCATCGACAAATGCACAGCTCAAATGCGCAGAGATAAATAATGTTGGCGTTCAAGAGAGTCCATCATGGAAAGCTAAGTTGCCTGGTACCTCACTGCTTGTCATATAGTAGGATAAAATAATCGTATTTCCCATTACTACGTGTGCTCAGTGGACAATATATATAACATGTAGAGTAAAAAAGAGATGCAACAAGTGTATAGTCTCTTTGGCGAAGCCATGTCGATGTCAGCGTGATTGGGTTGGCCAGAGAGGATGCTCCGGCTGACTTGGCTGTTGGAGGAGGGGAAGAAGATCTTAGGCGTCTGGAGATGGAGCCAGAGGTACTGCTCCGCTGTGATGGAGGGTTTCGTCGTTGGAGCAGTTTCGGTGAGTTGTACGACGCCGAGGCTGAAGCAGGACAAGAGAGACAACAATAACCTGAGTCGAATTCTAATAGAATCTCCAATACATGACGTAAAATACATAACCACAAAGTGCTAGATGTAAAATACATTAGCCGCTCATCTCTGAACTTAACTGTCGAAACTGAATTTAACTGTCGAAACTGAACTTAACTGTTGAAACTGAACTTAACTGTTGAACCTGAATTTTGCTGTCGAAACTGAATTTTGCTGTTGAAACTGAATGCACTAGCAAGGTGAGGCTACACGTTGGTCGACTGACCTTTTCATCTCTGGTCAGTCAATTTTTCAGCCGTTGGATACGAAATCAAGGGCCTGTAGTTCATCTTCAACCTCCACCCCCTGAGCCGCCAGCCACCACCGGCCAAACAGCAGCCCCCCGCCGCCCGTGGCCGGCGGTGCGCCGCCCCGCCCGCCCCGAAAACACTCCCCACCGCCGGTCCGCCGCTGCCCCAGCCATCCCTCTAGGGCCCCCGTGCGGAGCTTTTTCTCCGGCGATCCCCATGTCACCGCCCCGCCACCACCGGCGACCACTGCCCCCACCGTGAACCCTAAGATAGATAGTGGGGTACCT